>NW_028281352.1:0-287500 GCF_059751285.1 Brachycentrus maculatus
TTCATTTTAATTAGTGATTCGTGTTAGTTTATAAACATTTGCTTAGCTTCACATACGGTGTTTAAAAAAGACGTGGCGGAAAATATAGAAATACATAAAAAAATTAAAACACATAAAACGTTAATTAATAGTAGTAGGAAAATAGTACAGAAAACCATAATTAAAGTTATTTAAAAAAAATACTATTTTATCTTTTATTTTAAAACATTTAACCACGAGTGTAAGTCCCTCTCCAAGCACAAGAGCACAGTCTCTTTTATGGAGAGGCACAGCGAATCGAAATATAAAAGTTCTCCATATGTATAAATGAAACAAATGTATTATGTTATAAATAAAAATGTAAATATATTAAATGAATAAAAAAAATAATGATAATAATATAATGTTTCAAAATACGTAACCATAATCATTTTTGTTTCAATCAATCAATGAAATTAATTAATGTCAATATGCATATGATGAATAAAGAAAGAAAATCAACTGACTTCGCGAATATATGTAAATGTGTACTTTTTAAACAATTATAATTCATTTATTTAAAATTATTTAAAAAATAGTTTTTCAAGTGAATAATAATATAATATAATAATAATATTTTAAATGATATCCTATATCATTTATAATATTATCTCATATACCTTTTTTTTTCAATCTAATTCAAATATTCAAAATTTAATATTCTTAATCTAAAATAAACAGCTTAATTTTAATATTGCAAAAATAATAATTAAATACGTGTTTAAAAATATCTCACCAAAGAAAAAGATCATCATTCCTTTTTTAGTCTGTAAATCATATCAGTTTTCATGTTCATCTATGTAAATGTGTATTTCAAGAACGTCTTCTAGGACTTTTAATATCAGGCTGTTTACTGCCAGCCGTATACAGTGTCGTAAAACTATAAGTCCACTAAAATAAGTGGCTAAAATTTTAGTTAAAAATCTGATAATTCGCAACAACAAAAAAGTAAAAATATACTGCAGTATATTATGAAAAATCTTCTTTTTGCCAGAACCTGGAAACGTGCTGAAAATTTAAAATATTGACATGAAAACCTGACTTAGAATTAAACTTTCAAAGGAGATGTGAGGATGTTATTCGCAATAAATAGTGTTCCTATGCATACCTAACTTTCAAAAGATATTTAATCAATGAATAAAATTCTTATTCTGTGTGAAATCCTGTTTTATTAAGTAAACCCTTAATTTAATAAAGGTCTTAAATTATAATGAAGGTTTACAAGAATTTCAATCAGATTTAGCCCCAAGAAAAAAAATCGTTTTTAATGAGCATATTTGGCTCTTAGGCTAAAAAATTCACCGACTACTGATCTCAGACATATTATTTTTGACATCTCAACAAAGATGAAGAAGAATATGGAAGTCTTGGCATTTACGGGGCTTACGACCTTCATAGGCTGGTTTAAGTGATCACTTTACACGTGTAACATTCACCAATTATACCCATGATTGACAACCACACTACTCAAATTCTTGGATCTTCCATATACATATATTGTTTAAATTCAAAACATAGTGCTTGAATTTACTACGAATATCTATGGTGATATGATTATTCCTTTTAATCTTTACTGAGATGTCAAAAAATAATATAAAAATTAGCTCTTTTAATTGGAGATAGTCCAGATTTGTGAACAAGTATTTGGACACACTTAAAATGTTGATCTAGGACAAGGGTAGCCAACCCGCGGCCCGCGGGCTGCATGCGGCCCACCAGGTGTTTTCTTGTGGCCCGCGGAGTATAACACACTTTTTTTTTCGTATTGCTTACTTTTATCTCATTTTTATTTTATCTTAAAAAAACTATGTATTTCTTGTTTGCTTTGTATTTAAAAAAAAAAAATTAATGGCCCGGTAGGAAATCTCATTTCTAAAATTTGCCACCCATGATCTAGGATATTATATTAATTTAAGTAACTCTTTTTTTTACACCCAGTATAACAAATAAATATATATTTCATTCTTTAAGAATAAGCTCTCTCATTTATACATACATTTAAGAGGCGTCAGACATATATCGCTGTTTTCCATACTTTTGTGAAAATGGTAATACGAGATAAATAAAAACATTTCCTAACAAAGAGGTCTCGTATCATTGAGCGCCATAACGCTGTTCGCAACCCCTTTGCCCGCCCCAACTCCGCCCTGCGCAATCTCGAATATCGCCAAGTGCACATTAGGTTTGTACTTTTATTACAACTGCCGTCATTTTGGTTACTCTTCGACGCTAATAAATAGATGCATTCGTTGGAGGAATCCATTTTACGTTTTTTATTCCCTAAAGTTTTATTTGATTACCACACAAATTACTTAATAAAAGGCGATGTAGCCAACTCAAGTGAAAACATTTTTATAACTGATAATTCAACCAATTTATTGGATTATTTACCCTACGGATGATATTCAGCAATATTCTAGTATAATAGGTCTTCAAATGGGAGTTAGCCCAATATTATACATATATATGCATAAATATGCGTTGTGGTAGTAGTAGTATATATATTTGTATATTTATATACATATATATATATATATAATATATATATATATATATATATATATATATATATATATATATATATATATATATATATATATATATATATATATATATATATATATATATATATATATATATATATATATATATATATATATATATATATATATAATATATATATATATATATATATATATATATATATATATATATATATATATATATATATATATATATATATATATATATATATATATATATATATATATATATATATATATATATATATATATATTATATATTATATATATATATATATATATATATATATATATATATATATATATATATTATATTTATATATATATATATATATATATATATATGTATATATATATATATATATATATATATATATATATATATATATATATATATATATATTATATATATATATATATATATATATATATATATATATATATATATATATATATATATATATATATATATATATATATATATATGTATATATATATATATATATATATATATATATATATATATATATATATATATATATATATATATATATATATATATATTATATATATATATATATATATATTATATATATATATATATATATTTATATATATATATATATATATATATATATATATATATATATATATATATATATATATATATATATATGTATATATATTTAATACTTCACATATTTTTCCTCTAAATGGCACTACAATCATGTGCTTACAAGGGATTTACACATTACACATATACAAGTTCTAAAAGTTTATGCAATATGAATGTTCAATAATGGACAGAATGGTAAACGTTTCGCGAGTGTATAAAGTTATCACATAGACGGCCAAATGCCAGGTAGGTAAAATATGATAGGTGTTACATCTCAAGTCTTAACTTGTCTTAACACATGTAATATTTTTAATCAACGTTTTACTTAGTAAATACCACTATTCCTTAAAATCTACTGTGACACGTGTTTTGATGCATTCCGCATCATTTTCAAACACCGTATGTTATTTTAGTTTAACCATTCGATAACCCCAAATGAATGCTTTATTTGCGTTAATACAAAATTATTTTTTCTTCTTCTTAATTCCATTTTCCACGTCCAATTGGCGCATAGGGTACCTTTTTGAATCTGCACGATATTAATTCGACCATGATTATATGAATCCATTGTGATAAGTCCTGCGTCTCTAAATTTATAACTATCATTTCTCATATTCGCTCTCATGCACTCGCATTAATGTACTATTAATTACTTGACTCTCCTGCTGACTTCTCTTTCATAGGCACATATTTTACTTTTCATATTTTCACTAACTTACGTAATATGTATGTTATATTACCAAATTACTGATTGCTCCTTGGAGTGGTTTTCCCATTATCCTAGTAGAAGAATTACTTATATAATCCCTTTTAATTGCATTATCATTTATTTATTATCTTATAACTGTTGATGAAAATTACATTTTATTTACTGATTGAAGTATCCTGATATAAGAAAATAGAGTCGAAAACAGAAAATATTGCATATATTTCTTAAATTCATTATTCAACTGGCGGAAATCAAACCTACGATGTCAGTTTCGCAGGCGTGCATCAACCCAACTATGCCACGGTGCCTATCTGTTGCTATTATAATAAAATAACAACTTTATAGTTTTTTCCACATATATTTCATTTACAACATTTTCAGTATGTCCGAATTCTTGTTCACAAATCTTGATTTTCTCCGGGATTTATTTTTCATATTATTTTTTTAACATCTCATCAAAGATCCAAGAAGTTGAGTAGTGTGGTTGTCAGTAATGGGTAGAATTGGTGAATGTTACACATGTGTAAAGTGATTACTTAAACCCGCCTATGGCGGTCGTCAATCCGTAAATGCCTAGACTTCTATATTCTTCTTCACCTTTGATGAGAAGTTAAAAAAAAATATATATTTGATTTGATCAGAGACTGGGTTTCGTTACCGACATCATCAGACCGGTTTTTTTCATCAGTCTGATGATGTCGATAGACCCGTTCACTGGTTAAAAAAAATATGGAAAAAACTATATGACTGTTATTGTACTATATAAATTGTAGTTCCACCAAGAATTATCTGTATAAAACTTAAATGTTATAAAAAAAATGCCTTTATTATTTTTTTCATTTGAATATATTAATTATTTAAAATTATTATTATTGGTATTTATTTTTAACTTTCCATCTCGCTGTTTACATGTAGGGGTACAGAGGATAGAACGCCCACGTTATGCTCAAAGATATCGCAATTGTGATCTTAGTGCTTCTCTCTACGGTCCCATTCTAGAACGTTCCGAGTCCCACTGTAAATGCGAAGGACTATTAACACATTGGAAAACACTTCACTTATCTGTCTGACGCGATACCGAATACCAAAAGCGTCATTTTATACCGCGAGGAATACATTCTGTAGTACCTACTCACACGTATCTCAAGTGCGAACACTTAAGTAAGACCGATAACTGAACATATTTTGCACGTGTCAAATATTGAAGATGTTTTAAAATCAGCGCCTAAGAAAGACGATAAAGATAAAAAATTTAAAAGGTTTTAAACACCTCACAGATGCTTGTTTTCAAAAGAGAAAAAAAGTAAAAATAAAACCACTCTAAAAACAGATCAAAAAGTATTTTACCGTGAACTCTTTTATTGGGTATGATTTGTTTATAAAATAATGGTAGATTTAAAAAAATATACACGAAATTTGATAATCGTGAATTAAATTTCACAAATTTAATTTACTCGTAAACAAGAACCATTTTTTTAATACTTCTTCAAATATTAATATCAATTACATTGAAAATAAAATCAAATTTGATTTACGTAATCCACATGTTGTAATTTTTAAAAATGTTTCAACATATCACTTTTAAGTACAGAATTTATATAATGAAATGAAAAGGGAATTAATATTTTACGGAATATCTTTTTTTTTAATATTTCAAATATTAGAAGATACACGTGTTACCAATATAATAATAATAACTAAGCAGCACTTCAAAATATTATAAATATAGAAAATAATTTAACACACTCCTAAAATCGCAACTTGCGAAAGGGTTCCGTAATAGAAAGTCAATGAATAATGGTGGCTTGAAAAATGCGAAGACTGAACATTTTCTGCAAATGCCTTGGCACTGTTTCGTGTCTGTCTGCTGTGCTGGTCGTGGTGTGGTGGCTGAGTTTTGGAAGCGTCTAACCGACCAGCGTCGGGTTTGAATCTGATCTAGCTGACAAACTGAACTAACTAACTAGAGATTAGTCTCTTACACTATCTATACTGGAGCACTTCTAGAAGCTTGGCGTTGGTTTTACAAACCAGTGTTTATTTCTATTGGCAGCGACAGGGACATTAAAAGCCTTTAAATTTATTTTAACAGAAAAATCAGGATACAATTCAAATTTTCCAAAAATTTTCTTTTAAATAAATTTGGTTTGCAAGAAAGATCTGTCAGGAAGCCTAGAAACTTCTGTATCAAACCTGGGAATGCAGTTAGATAAGCTTTCTATGTGACGTTTTCTCTGCCTTCCCCTGAAGGCAGAGAAAACGTCACATAGAAAGCTTATAGTCACTGAAACGTCGAAATGGTAGTAGTCTCAGTTTTTTTCGAACCCTTATCTGCACCAGATAGTGCATAGAGCAATGCATCATACAAACGCAGTGTTATCTTGACCGTTAACACACGAAGGAAAGGTGATCAGGTACTAGTCAAGGGTAATATTAAATTAATATTAGAGTGAAAAAAATCACTTTTATTTATTTGAACCCCCTGAGAATTGAACTCGGGACCTCCAGTACGATAACCGAGTATGCTGATCATTACACTACGGAGGCAGACAGTAGTAGCAGTAGTAGAAGTTAATGTTAGAGCCATGGACCGTTGAAACTGTTAGAACTCTGCCTTGGGGGTAAATAGGAAATATCGAGATAAGAACGGGAGAATTGGGGTTATTCGAGAAGGGGGTGGTTGGAAGCAAATCATTATAAAGAATATGGAAAGGGGTTTTTGCATTAGCCGCGATGTTATGCCTTTTCCCGTTTTAATGTTTTCTTCTGGCTACGGGTTTATAGCGGACTGAAATCTCGCCCCGCGTTATATCGCGCACTTTGCAAGAGACGGCTCTCCGTGACATTTTTATGAGCAATACGATCGTTATGCTCAATTCATTGAGAAATTTATCTGGAGATCTTAATCAAATTATTCATCAGGACGGTACCATTGCCGACAAAGGGGTGAGATGACACTCCTGAAGTTGGCTTATTTATATCGATCTTTCGACAAAATAGCTATCCAACATTTTGAGTGTGTCCAAATACTTGTTCACAAAATCTGGATTATCTCCAATTAATAAATAAATATAAAAAATAAAAAAAATAAATAGCCATCCAATTTATTCACGTTTTTTCCACAAAAGGCTTCATTCTTCATTTACTAAAACAAGAACCATAGTATATTATTCAATTGTTTTAGTATTTTTTCATATTTATGAATAAAATAACTGGATAATTTTTAAATCGTGTTTTCAGACGTCTCCTGCTATGTAAAACTTTTTGAGCATAACAAATTGTATTTTATAAAAATAATATAAAAATGACAATTTTTTGCCTTTTTATGGCATTTCCAAACGAATAACATTCATCTCAGGACATAAGGCTAAACAATTTTCACAAATATAATTTATATTTGAAGCAATAACTTTGTAATTTTCCATTTTATAATTAAATATAACTTTGTTTTAAATTCACTATTATTTTATGGTGATTTATAAACAAAGTTAATTTTTTTAAATGTTTTTTGTAGATACTTTGTTGCACATTTTATAAACTTTTATAAAATAAAACAACTTATTTTTAACCACTTGTATGTACTAATTCTAAAACATTGTTAAAGATAATTCTCTTCCGATACCAAAAACATCCACGCACTCCGTATACCATATGAAAATATGATATCAAAATTTTGATATAATGATATATTTAATTATAAATTTTACATAATTTATTTTTTATGTCTTTTTTCAATAAAATACAATTCAGTAGATTCAAAGAATCAGCGTTTGAGATTGTAACATTTAATAAATAACTTACTCAAATCAATCATAGATACTGCCGTGAACTCTCACATGATTCTACGTATGTTAAGTTATCACTTAGCCAGCCTATGACTGACCTGTAATTATCGAAATTTTTAGTACACAACCATGATACATGATTTACACACAACGAAGGTTTGATAGTCCCAAGAATTAACAATGAATATGGGAGTCGAACACTGCAACATATCGTTCTGAACATTTTTAATTTATTGCCGACAGATAATAGAGGTCAAAATAAAATATGTAACAACGGCAAAATAAAGGAATGGGTGATCGATCAAGAGTTAATTTTATGAAAATCGTAAAATGTTTATTCTTAATTTTTCTCTCTTTTTTTGGGCGTATATTAGGTTAAAATTGTAAAAAAAAAAAAAAATGTACTAAAAAAGAACTCCACCGACAAGACACACAAAATGGCTTGGTGGGTCTCTGCAAAAAAATATGTTTAATATTGTGATTTAAATTAATGTACCTATACAATTTATGTTAGCAAAAAAAAAGACAAAAAAACTTAATCTTCCATGTTCTTCTTCGTTTTTATTGAAATATCATAATGTAAAAATAACTTTTAAGTGAACTGGTGACTCTTATATTTATAGTTTCCTCCGATTGAACATAGATAAATTTTATTCAGAATTAGTTCATATTTACATTTTATAGAATAAATTGATTTTATTTTAAGAGTGATAGCCTGAGATTACATTTAAATTTACGAAATTGAAAAATGTTTTGCACATTATTCAAGCATGTTTACGTTACAATAAACAATATTTGCGATAGCATTTTTCAGGATGTGAAAACCTAAGTTCCGGCGGGAAGTACTTTAGGAAATGAAACTGCTTCATAATTCTCCTTAACATTTCGATCCGCTACACTTCATCGGCTCCGGGCGCCATCAAATAAAACACATAGCGTCACCCATCGAGCTGCTTTGCCAAGTGCAATAAAACTTTATATAACTTAATTTCACCCCGTGACGTCACCGTGTGGAGCCTCCCTTTCTCTCCCCCTTCCCAGGCCACTTCCTTGCCAAATGGCAATAACAGTCACTTGCAAATGTCGGAAAATATGATTTGTACACATTTTAATGATGTCAAGCTCTAGTCGCGTAGCCGACTAGCATGCCCGGTCCGGTCGGGTAATAATTGCTTTTTGAAAGGGGCCCGACTTTTTATTAAAACGTTCGCCCGTTTGAAGATTGACGGCGTGGCGCTTAAAGGGTTATCCCTTTCATAATTACAGCCGGAGAAAGGGAGAGAAATATTTTTTGATAATGCCGAAGAATTAAAATGTAAGCACAAGGTACAAACCTTTTAAGGCTTCGTATTTGGCTTTTAATTGATGTCTCTCATTTGTGTATTGAGATGGCGGAAACAAGAGTGAAAAGGTAATTCAGTAAAGAACACATTTTCTTTTTAAATTGCCTTTGATCTTTCATACCACCCTTATTGAGTAGAATCATTAAATAATAACAAACATAGAGACTTAATTAATCAACAATGACATACCAATACCGTGTTTCGTGAAACGAGTGGTGACATTAATTAAAAATAAACTAAATTTAAAAATAAAAAAAATAAATACATTATAACGCAGACCTAATCACCAAGACTTGTGTAATTACCGATCAAGATAACACCCCATCGATGTTACACTCGTAAAATGCACTATGCAACATTGGGTACAGAGAAGGGTTTAAAAAAGAAAGGGAAGGTATAAAAGCAGGTATTAAAATTACTTCTTCCTCCGTAGCGTAATTGTCAGCACGCTCGGCTACCGTACTGGAGGTCCCAGGCTCGATTCCCAGGGGGGAACAAATAAATATAAGTGATTTTTTACTCTAATATTTATTTAGTATTACCCTGGACCGGTACCTGAAGCAGAGGCTGATCGCCTTTCTTTCATGTGTTAATGATTAAGATAACACTGCGTTTATGTGATGCAGTGCCCTATGCAGCTTTGGGTGCGAATGAGGGTTTGATAAAAAATATATATAAAATACTTGGTTACACCATAAATGAAAACCATACATCGATGTATCCAGCATCATATGGTGTTTGATAATGATGCCGAATGTATCGAAACGTGTGTCACATTAGATTTTCAGTAATAGTATTTACCAAATACAATTTAATTTATTTTCCAAGTACAGTTATATTTTTAACTTTCTACATATTTGCATCAATTAATTCGACAGCCATAGTGTGTAATACATATATTTTTTTAATTTAAATTGTCTTGTTATTTTTTTTTAAATCCATTTTTTTGAAACTACGCTTAAAAACGATGCGGAAGGCGTCGAAACATTTAAGAAATAGAATAAAAATTTTAAGAAATAGGATAGTTTTATTTTCCTTAATATTTTATTGGACTGGAACCAGTGCCTTTATAAACAATAGTTAGCTACGTTAATAATTCCAAATCTTACGAGACGCGAAATTAACTAAATAATTCATTTCTATGAGAAAATAAACTCAAAGTATATCAAAGACTTTAATCAACTTCTGCTACAAAACGTTTCTCTGACAAGAAAAGCAACTTCAAAAACGACACTTGCTCAAAATTTGTAAATATATTAACTAAGATTTAACAGTATCCTTCGTCTCGAAAGCGAAGTCGATTATGAAACCCACTAAAATATTTAACACAGCAAAACTTTTCGAAAATCGCTCGACTGTTTGTTGATATTAATTAACATCTGTTTCAATTAATTAAAATCCAATCAGTATCGATTGATTTATTAATTAAAATTCCCATAGACTTTGAATATCTTTCTTGTTTCTCTAATTATTGCGTTGGCGAATCAATTTCGACGCTCGCAAAGTGTGAAGAAATTTCAAAGTGCGTAGGAATTTTGCGAAAATGGTTACAAACTTGCGCTATTTGAATCCATGCTTATTAACGAACTGGTCGAAAATTTATTTAGAATTACTAGTACAAAAGATGACAGAAATTCAATTAATAGAAATTTGAGATATTAACTGATCAAATATACTATTATAACGAGTACAGTAAAACCTCGATATAACGGACTAATTGGGGGAAGGAGGGTGTCCGTTAAAACCGAAAGTCATTTAAAAATAGTTTCTTGAATGTTTTTCGCAGATGCTTTGTGGCACATTTTATAAACTTTATAAAATAAACCCTGATGATGACAAGGTTCTTGTCGAAACCGGTTGGATAAAGTGTACCAATAAAAAGTGGTTAAAAGAAAGTTGTTTTATTTTTTAAAGTATATAAAAATAGGTTTAAAATATTTGTTAATATATAATTTAACAATACAAAAAACAAACTAATCTCTATTTATTGTCTTCGGACACTCGTCGTGAAGTGACGTTGCTGTTTGATATCGACGCGCTTGCTTTCGGTAATCCTGCTTTTGAAAAGGAATCAAATTTTGTTTGCACTTTTTAAGTTTGCTGTTTTTTCATGTATAATCAACTCTCTAAAATAACTAAAAATAATATAATTCTTCGATATCTGACGAATAGTTAAGAAATGTTATTAGATCGTCCGATAACTTAATTTTCCAGCTCCGGCTAGGTGCATTCCACGAGAAGGACGGAATTTTATCTCAAATTCTAGTGCTAGACGTACTACATAATTATCATTACATTTAATTTCTAAAACTCAATTTTTATTTTTGTATTAATTCTTGTTAAACCAAACCAAGATTTTTTGAAGTCTAATAAGTTGTATTTTACCTTTAAAAACCACATAAAAATTAATATCGTGACAATTATTTCGCCTAGTTTTGGCATTTGTTTGAAAACGCCATGCGTTTTTTTTATCGGATTTTTGTCCATCGTATGCAAGTCCGTTAAATAGAGGTCCATTATATTGAAGTTTTACTGTACTTTAACAGAAAGCACGTTTAAGGCTTAAACATAATAATGTGTAGGCGTAATACACTTAGAAACTATTGTATTATATCCCTAATTTTCTCTTTGGCATTTTAACCAGCCAGCCAGCCAAAGTGTCTTTACAAAGATATCTCTTTCATCTATTATGGTTTCCTAAGAAAGGTTTTATCGAAATCCAATAATTTCATTACATTATTAGATTAAGGCGCAGGTATAACAAATAAACGTGTTTGTCCTCCGTAATGCCTTTTGTTTCCTGGGCTTTGATTTATATAAATATCAAAGAAAAAAAATCAAGAGTTTTAGATCGCACAAAATCATGTTGGATGGATAATCTTATTTTACTCATTATAATAAAATACATTAAAAATCAACTATTAAATATCTAAATATAACACTCGTAAAATACTTTCTATTTCTTTTTCAACTGGTGAAAATACAAAAATATAAGTTTTGTTTCAACGATTTAAACACTGTATTTTTTAATTAATGCCAAATCAATGAATCATTTAATCAATGATGTAAGATTTAATTCGAGTTATGTAAAATTCAATTAAACAATGGTGACTAAATACACAAATTATTCGAATAAAAAAACTTTAATATAAAAAAGAAGAAAAGATCTAACCAGCAACACAGTAATATAAGAGCAACATGTTAAAGTCACCCTTATTAAATTCCTTAAGAGCTTGATATAAGCTCGTAAAATTATCGTTCGATTTTGAATTTAATATTGTAATTATTTGTCAATATTTTAAATGCAATAAAAATGTTGAACATTAAATACCGTACAAAACATAGTAACCATATTATATTCATCATAATTATTTATCACATATAAGAAAAAGTTATTAACTTTCAGTAGATATACATATCGCTCACTCCTTTCAACAACGTCATATATCAAAAATCGTCAATTTTCAGCTGTGCATGTTTTCGGAATACTCAGAAAATGAAAATCCCAGCAAAAGCGGCATATTTTTAACTTAATATTTACCCGCTACAGGGCAGAAAGTGTTGTTTTTGCATTTTGAAGAAAATTTATTGCTTAATATTTTTTTTTAATATCCAAAATATTTCTCAAATGGAAAATAAACATGCAGGTTTTACCTAAAAAGATCTGTTGCACAGTAAAAGGTTAAATAAGTGTCTTGATATTTATTTTTAATATATTGTACTACATTTTTTTTAACTTTAAAAACGATCTCCTGTAAAATCAAGTTTTTTGATATATGACGTTGTTGAAAGGAGTGAGCGATATGTGTTATATCTATGTTTATCTATATTATACAAAAAAAAAAAACAAAAAACTGAAGACACCAATATGAATATCATATTTAAAAATAATAATAAAAGGATACGGAATTCGGTCATTGAGTTTTGTTATATTTCCATGTAAATAATTTGTAAGTCTGGAGTCTAGAATCATTACACAAAACTAACAAAGGTATTGATTTATTTTACGTACTTACCTACATCTAGACGATTTAACTGGGCTCAAATGAACCGGACAAAACTTATATCAGTATTTAAAAGCAATACATTACTGCCTATTTAGTTCGACATGAACAAAATACGCTGCAAGCGTTTCTTTCAGTGCATTCTACATACTCGTATATACTTGTGTGAATCTTTTTATCGCATATATTTTTTAAAACATTACATTGTTAAAGATGGATCTTTCAGAAATGAACACATCAAGACTAAAATAATAACTTTATTATGAAATATTAAAATTTATATACACATAGGGCATCGTATATTAAAAGAATCGAAACTGACAAAACTAACCACGTTTTTCTAAAAATCTACAAAAAAATATATAGTGAATTAATCACTATCCTGCTTTTTTTCATAAATAGGCGAAAAAATGGACAACACTCTCCTTGTCGTTCATCGTTCACTTTGTGTAATACCATTAATGAGTTCCAAAATTTGAGTAGTGCGGTTGCATGGTTAGAATGGTGAATGTTGCAAGTGTGCAAAGTGATCATTTAACCAGCCTTTGATAAGTCGTAAGCCCTGTAAATACCCAGACATCCATATATTTCATCATCTTGTAAACTTGCATTTTTATATTTCAAAAATGCTTTATGTATCTGCGTCTAATATAAAATGGTACTCGTACTATGACATGTTTAATATTATGATGGTACCTACATGAATATCTGGTCAGCAATAAGCCCAGATACCTGTTTCGTTGTAGCCGTTTTTTCCACGTTCGGTTACTGTAGCCACGTCGTCATTGTTTACCCTTCGGGTGTTAAGAGTGTTAATATTTATGTGCGTATGAATACAATCTAGCCTTATTTATTAGGGACACTTTAGTACGCCGGGCCGGGAGATAACCCATTGAGACCCGCCCGGCCGACAGCTTGGAATCGCCATAAACGTCGCGCTTTGAAATACAGTTATAGTTTACACAATAACTAAAAGTTCCGAACCGCGCTTTATATCCGTGAACCCGTTCGAACGATCGGAAAATTTAAAAAACAGGAAAATATCCGTCGCAAATAAAAGAATGTGTGCAACGTGGCGCTAATTTAATATCACAAAAAAAGTTTTTTACAACAATGATAACAGTTTATATTTAGTTATTGAGTTTGCATTTATCTTGTGGAATTCAGTATTATTAATCGATACACGATTCTACTTAATCGACTTTTTTGTGACAACTCTCACTATGGGGCATTTTTTTATTAGTTAAAAATTAAACCAATATGTATATTTTTACTTTGAGTTTTACTTAGTCAATACCACTTTTTCTTAAAATGTATCGTGACACGTGTTTTGATGCATTTAACATTTTTTAAAGAGAAATTTTTGTGTTTTTATTATTTACACAAATATTTCAATTTCATACTATTTCTGTGAGCCTAAGCGGCTCATTATTAGAAATAGGTATCAAATTGTGGTAGAATGGGTTCGAAACGAGAAACTCTGACTTAAGAGTCCGCGACACTAACTACGGGACCACAACACGACACTTCAAACACCAACATTAACAGTGTTTAAAAATAATGCGGAATGTATCGAAACACGTGTCCTAATGGATTTTTAAGAAACTTAAAAATTAAAATAGGATAGATTTTACCATAAAGTGACTACCGAATCAATTAACGGATATATTTCAATGAAAAATGTGTGATTCGGTCAATGCATATTTTGTAGTGATTTTTTTCCGGATTCAAAATAAATGGTGTGTAAATTTTACTATTTGATAGCTATGGAGTAAAAATATTTACTAAAATAATTAAAAACATAAAAATGTTTATTTTTTTACTATGGAACGTACGTAAGTATCCAATTATATATATAAACATAACAAAATACCTTTTTTTTAATATTGTCCTCTCAGTTTTTGGTAAACAACATATTTCATGATTTTCTTTAAATGCAAATTCAACCGATTTTACAGTACATATATATTTTTTATGTACGTTGTAATCATGAAGTCGGAGGAGTTTGAATCCTCGATACACCATTTTATAGTTAGTTTATCCATTATATTATTTATCTCCTTCAAGTTCACCAAGTTTCGTTAGATTCAGATAAAGTAGCCACATTAAACGTGCACTTTTAAATAAATAAACCATAAACACAAATACTCCTTTAAAGTTTGTAGCTTTATTTGAAAAACTACCCCTAGGGAGAATGTGTTAAGAATACATATTAAAAATAAACTTTATTCCCCGAACGAAAATGTACCCAGGTTAGCGAATTTATGGGGAGGAAGTATCATACAATATAAATTCCCACGTTTTGTATAAATTTTTGGCGTTCAATATTTTAGCACCTCTACCAATAGTTTATATTTTGAAAAGAAATTTCACGCCAACGTTTTACGATCACAATTTTATATAAAACGTAATAATTCACTTAAACATTTTTTCAACTAAATTACTCACATTCGAAAGACTCATACCATTTCAGCTGTGAATATGAATGTTTCATTCAACCTTATTTTTAATCTACCAATTTTATGGTAAAAATTAAAATAGGTATTTTAAATACGATGTATTTTAAATGTATGTAAAACAGGTATTTTAAATGTCCGCCTCCGTGGTGTAATGGTCAGCGTGTTTAGCTACCGTACTGGAGGTCCCGGGTTCGATTCCCAGGGGGGGAGGTGAAAATAAATATAAGTGATTTAACACTGTAATATTTATTTAATATTACCCTGGACTGGTTCCTGAAGCGCAAGAGTGATCACCTTGCCTTCATGAAAGTAAGGATCAAGATAACACTGCGTCAATTTGATTCAGTGCCCTATGCACCATTAGGTGCGGATAAGGGTTATAAAAAAAATTAAATACAGTTTGTTTTTCACATAACATAAATGGTAGCGTGTTCAAACATTCTCACTTGATTTATAAATATTATTATTACCCTATTAATTTTTAAAAAAATTTACCTCCCATAGTGAGACTAATAGGTGATTTGTTTAATATCGATGGGACGTCCTTCGCTTCCGAAAAAAGTAGTGAAAAAATACGTATAAATTCTTCTATAGCATAAAATTTTATGCTTTTTATATTATTATTTAATTGGTTATTCTTACATATGGAAGTTATTTTTAATTTGTTAGCTAGCTGTTGACTGTCACGAAAAATGACCCTTGAAATATCTTTCAATATATGTATAAGATTAACGTTAAAAAATAATGGTATTTTGGAGACTTTTTTATAAATTGCTTCGGGAGTCACGTGCTGGTACTAAAATCTATAAAATTCTAATTTAGTATTTACTTGGTAAATATCACTTAATTGTTCTTCATGGTTAATTTAAAAAGTGTTTCATAATTATCTTGAGTTCATTGAACACGTATCACAATTTAATATAAAAATTAGTCTTCTGGTTTTAACCCTTATTTGCACCCAATGGTACATAGAGCACTGTATCGTATTAACGCAGTGTTATCTTGATCTTTACTTGCATGGAAACAAGGTGATTTTCATATTTTTTGGACCTTTCTTGTCGGGGTACCTCTGTCAATAACGGTGATATTTCACAACATACCGGGATGAATGGCAACCCTATTTTAACATCAATTGCTTTCAAACTGATAAGTTGTCATTAATCTTTTACAAGTGGATTAAAACATATGAAAATAAAATTATCGCATTGAAAAAATATATACTGTTGTAATATAATAGCCTATATTATAATAAGAATATGTTATTATAATAACCTATCAGACAATGGAGATGGTAGGGACACATAGGTCACAGAAAAACAAATAGTATTGTGAACCAGGCCGTTGCCATAGGTCCTCCTTGGATGACATCCAGAGTAAGACTAAAGAATTCATAGTTGCTCCAAAAAATACGGTTCGAAGACATGGCCTAGGTGACGTGAGGATGAGAAAAGCTGAACCCAACAGTCTACAAAGACGATTAATTGGAGCCAGGAAGTAGGAGAATTTTACAATTGCCTATAAAAAAGAAGGATTTGAACGTGGCTTTGAAATATTTAACCGAGAAAAATTTACTTTAGATGTTTATTTAAATGTTATATTAAATCACCTACAAATGTAAGATATTCATCTATATCGAATGTGTTCAAATTTGACTGATTAGAGTATATTTCGCACACTCCGATGGTCGATAAAAGTTTTATGATCGCTCCTTATATCGGGTAGAAATTTAGATTACCCATTTAGATTTGATTTATAAAAAAAGGCCTCGAACTTAGAGATATATCACCCTATTAAAGGAACCATCTGTCTCTCGGGAGAGCCGGGTAAAATATCAAATATATTTCTTTACGATACCTAAAACGACTTTCGTTCACTCAATTTCTTACTCAAAAAGGTTAAATAATTTTGAACGGTTTTTGAAGCTAACAGAAAAACATCTAGCTGAAATTAAACGTGATAAAGATAAATTCCAACTCATATATCGTTCATTCAAACAATGGAAAAATCATAATCATAACGATATAATACCACCATATTTAAAAAATAAAATACTTATTGAAGACCCCTTTTTAGTTCAATTATGTACACACGGCAACCTTTTGATAACAACAAATGTTCTAATCAACATGTGAAAATAAAAACTGTTTTTCAGTTAAATTAAATTATAAATAAACCCACTTGTTTTTTACCTATTGAGTAGTATATTTCTTTTTTAACGACTCGTTACGGAAGCTCCAAATGCTTCCATCTAGGAGTTTAAATATAAACATCTGGAAGCATTTGTAGCTTTCGAAACTATCCGTTAAAATTTATTTATTTTAACTTTAATACTTAAATATTCTTTTTTATTATCAAGTAGCAAAAAACAAGTGTATTTATTTACAATTAAATCATGTCTTACCACAAAGTGAATGCCGAAACAATAAATATTCACAACTGGTTACTTATGATAATTTAATTGTAGTTTTATGGGAATGATACTAGGGAACAATTTTAATTAAAATCTACATAATAGTAGTAATAAATGAAATAGGCTGTATATTCAACATCTCACATACGAGTAAGAAATAAAAACAAAGTAATGTTTAAATGTCTCGATAAATAATTACACCTTTTTAAAAAGCTCTTTACATTGCCAGTAACTATTGACATTCGACGATTTTTCAGAGTTTCAATATCCCTCAGGGCACCCGGACACTAAGTTATTGTATGACAATTTCGCAAATGGGCCCCAAGTTTTGAATTTTATATTTGTTAACAGCGCTATATATTATAACGTAACGAAAAGTGTCGATTTCTAATATATTGCATCGTTAACATTTTATTTACCGCCTTGTTAACAGGTAGTCCCAAGAAAGGTTCAAAAACCGCATATTTTGTTTTTATAAATAACGGTATTGCAAAACAAGGCCCAAATTTTTTGATTCGTATTGACATAAGAACTCTAAGAGTCAATGAAAACAAAATATATAGCTATAAAAAAATTAACTCAAGAGGTAAAAAACAAGTGTTTTTCTTTTACGATTTCATTTCATTTCTTACCATAAAGTGAATGCCGAAACAATAAATAAAATATATATGATTTTGAGTAATCAATTAATGTAAAACATGGGGGATAACATTTTACAAAATGTATTTTTCTATAAGAATTCAAACCTGTTAGGCATTTTGAGACGTTTCCTAGTATGTGAAATGATTCGGAAATGATCATCATATATATAAAATAATGATTTCAGCTCTGGAGAGCAAGACTGGAGTGAAGCCTTGCCCTCATATAAATAACGATCAAGTTTACACCCATCAATCCGATGCAATGCCCTATGCACTAAATGGGTGAGGATAGCGATCAGTGAAGAATTCGTTTGATTATGAGCAAAAAAACGTTAAAAATTATCCGTAAAAATTTGTGAATATTAAAAATAAATGTAAATTGGAATATAAATCGGTTAAACTTTTACTTTTTGTTTATTTATTTTAATTATTGATGTTTTTATTATTGTATTTTAAATAATATTATGTACAGAAATACCATATAAACCTTAGAGGCTTGTAAGTCTTTAACCTCTGGTTTGGAATAATGCAAAATACATTGTTTAAAAAATCAACATAATATAAATCAATATCTTTAAAGAGAAAATTTGCTATTTTTCTTAAATTGCTGTTAAAATATCATTTGTGCTGTATATTATTTATGTTCGTATATTTGTACACAAATATTAGCATTCGGATGTAATGTAAATATTTCAACGCTTCAAACGAATATTTGTGTATGGTAATATAGTATAAATAAATTGATGGAATTTGTGAATTCTTTGATGAAAACAGTAAAAAAACATGTACATTTTACATATCAAATAAGGATATTTTTATGAAGGCTTTGAAACGATGTAATACTTTTTTCTCTAAGAATCTACTGCTTGTACTAAGATGGCTTCCAAATGAACGACAAATAATTTGTACTGAAAATTATCTAAATCTACCAAGTTAGCTCATGAATACCTTGTATATTTTGACATAAAGAAGAATATGGGAGTCTGGGTTTATACAGGGCTTAGAACCTGTAAATATTTATATAATCCCATGATTGACAACAACACTTCTAGAATTTTTGTAACTTATATATACGAGTATATGATATGATTCATACGTCGCTTCATATGCAAGTTCGCATCAGTATCTATGGTAAATTTAAGTAAGCACTTTAATTGGCGGAGATGCTTTTAAATGCATGCATGATCTTTAACGAATTTTTTTACATATTAAGGCGACGCCAGAAAACGTGTTTTGCTTTATAAAGGCATAATTAATTTCATTTTCAGTTTCATTTTCTTCTTCATCTATATTGAGATGTACAAAATGCAACAATAACTTTTAAGTGGAGAAACCCAGATTTATGAACAATGATTTGGACACACTCAAAATGACGTAAATACCTCAAAGATCGTATCTAACCGTTTAAAGGTACTTTTACAAATTTGAATATATTACCGATATCATTCAATTGGGGGACATTTTATTATGGACCCCGCAGCGTGGAGTACCACAGGAACGGCTTAAACAATATATCCACCTTGCTTATTATTGTCAATAAACCAATATTTATTAGGCCCTTCTTTATTTGTAACAGGAAGTAAATGTTTAACCCTTTAACAAAGCATGTTCAGTTTTACGACCGAAATTATTGTTAGTATACGATTTTTTTGTCGAAATAAATGTTTTATCTTTAATTTATTAAGCATGATAATTTACGACGTTTTTTTACTATGCTTGTTCCTATTATTACGTTTGTTGTAATAAAAAAAAAAGTTATTGAATTAATAGGTTTTATATCAGCTTGATTTTCTGTACGCATAAATCATCTTCCAACTAGCTTTAATTGTTACTTCCTACATTTTTATCATTAAACGTTTACGTAAATTTTGTTTATCCCTAACCTACCTAAAATAAATTTACCGTAAAAATATAGTTTCTATAAATAAGAACTCAACGTTTATTATTTATTTAAATCTTTCATTCATGGTTTTTTTTAAAGTTGCAACAAAAAATGTATATATTTTTAGGCATGCCACTTTTTAAATGTTACAAGATTTAAATTATGAGACTGAAAAATCAAAAGTAATTGCATCAATGAATATTTTTGAATATTAAAAGCTTTTTTCAAATGACTAATTTCTCGTTTGATGAATGACTGCGACAAAAAATTAATTTGCATAACAAGTATAGATATTTTAAAACAAAATAAGAATTCATTCACACTTGTATTCATCACACACTCATAATATAAGAAAATTCTAAAAGATTTGAAGTAATGTAGTAATAAAATTTTTAAAATTTATTACTCTTTTAAGTTATTTTTAGAACATAGCACGTTTATTTATGATTCTGTTTTTAAAAATACACAAATCTGTTTTTTATGTATATTTTTTAAAGAACAGAATATTTCCTGTGTTAGCAGCAATAAGCCAGTGAGCTCTGTACTTTAAGTTGAACGATAAACGCAAGAGATATAAAAATATGTTACAATGGTGGATGCAGGGCCCTCATGAAGTTGCCCACACACATTAGCGCGAGTGGTATGTTTGCTTCAGCACATACCACACTGGGATGAGCTAAGACTTAGAGTAGCAGGCTTCTAGGAGAGGCTGATGAAGAGCTCCAATCATCATAAAACATGGCTGGACATATAGAGGGCATAATCGATATTCTCACATCATCTCTCGAGAATTTGTCTTATTTGCACCTAATTGTACGTCTAGAACTGTGTCGTATCGACTCAGTGTTATGTTAATTGTTTATTGCATGAAGGCAAGGTAATCAATCCTGCTCTCCTTGTACCAATCCAGGGTGATGTAAAATAATTATAAGGGTGAAAATCATTTATATTTATTTTAAATCCCATGGAAATTGAACCCTGGACCATGACATATTTCATATTTATCATTTAAATAGTACATTGCTATAAAAATGAACGAAAAATTTACTATATCGGTTTCATTATTTCCTTGCTATTATTATTTTGCCATGAGTGATATTTTAAAATAAAAATCGATTATATATCAAATTGATTTATTTCATATAACCTCAATATTTAGTCTAACAAAATGACTTTTGTGAATTAAACAATAAAAGAAAACCTTATATTTTTTTACATAAAAGGCATTAAGTGATTTGATATTAAATGTTTTCGTCCATTTGAATATTTAGGGAATGGACTTCGGTATTTTTTGTTCAGTCATTGATTTATTGAAGCAGGTGTATTTTAAATGGATTGAAATCGCCTTGAGCGGCACAATATTGTCTATGCTTGCTATGGGCCGGCTCTAACAATTATGTTTAACTGCTCATTTTAATAACCCATAGTACGTATTGATTTATGCGCTTTTTGAATACTTGTCTGTCCGCATTTGGAAATTAATCCCCCTCCGTAATATCGCTAAAGAAAAAATAGTAAATATCGGGATTAGTGTCAAAATATCTTGATTTATCTACGAACTATGATCGTTATTTTAGTTTTATAGTAAAATCACTGTATATGCAACTCATAATAATATTTACTTTTCTATGATGTGGACATTATCATACAGAAACTCAACATTAAATACCAATATTTTTCAAAACATATGAACACCTTATATTTTGTTTTCATAAAATTATTTTGTAATATTTTTATTAATATGTAAAGTAACTCTGTTATGTTAAATATATGTAGGTATATATTTTATTGGAAAATTGATAACAACTTTATTATGTACGTAGTATAGTGCTAGCAATTTTTTATATTACATGCTGGATTTTTTTTTTTTTTTTGACAATATAAAATTAATTGAGTCAGTATTTTAAATAAAAATGTTTCAAGGATTTTGTACGAATATGTTACTTTTTATTTCAACCAGTTCAAATTTATTAACTTTAACATTTTTTTTGGGAAAATGGGGAAGTTAATTAATATGTCTTCAGAACCACATATTTTAATATCGTTACACCATATTTATTAGCTATCTTCGATACAAACAGCCCATCTTATGTTGTAAATCTAGTATCATGTCGTTAAAGCGATCGATGTTGCCAAGATACCTAGTTGATATTTTAACCATTATAAGCATATATCGTTTAAAATCGTTTTAATAAGACTTTTTTTATTATATGTATATTGTAATCTAGACTCTTGTGATATATCGAAACATTTTTTGATCATATGTCAATTATAGTATAAAAAAGCTCTACAGCACAAGAAACATTTTTTTTTACGATCAAGATAATATTTTGTCCATTTCAAAAATAAAATAAAAATAAAAAACAAAATAAATTCTTGTGTGTAAATAAATTAAAAGATTTTTTTAACAATCGCAGAATGTAATATACCTGCTGAAATATGCAGTAGGTAGCTAACTTATCCGAAGAATTTGCAGCTTTATGTTTTGGGGACCTAGTTTTTGCTACCTGCGAAAGTGGTCCTAAACCTACAAAGGGCGGTACATAAAGTGGACAGGTGTATGATGGCCCCCGTGTGTACGCAGATCAGCTAATTCGATATCACTAATCAGTTCATGTCACCCGCTGTTTTAGCTGATATTGAAAGCATCATCAGACGGTATTTAGGGGTCGGCAATATTTTTTTATTGACCAAAAACGATTTATAAATTATTTTATTTATTGATTTAGCATAAATTTTGTGGAATAACATTATGATGTTTAAATTTTAAAATACAAATACAAATCAAATCTTCAGTAAGGTTTCCTTGTATATCGGAGAGAAATATTTCAAAAATAATTTCCATGAATAAAATATCATTAATGCCACTTGGATTCATAAGACTGAAATTATATTTTTATTGATTTGGCATCAACTTTGTGCAATTATATGAATATTTCAATATAAAAATAAAATAGTTGTATTAAACCATTTTTTGGGTGTATTAATGTAAAAATGAGTAATTTCGAGAAGTACAGATGTTCTCATCAACAAGAAAAAATGCAAACTGTCCTCATCAAAAGATAAAATTACAAATATAGTTTATTCACCTGTTGATGAGATTTTTATTCAAATTATGAAAGTGATACATTATATTACTCATTGGTTTAGCATTAACTTTGTGGAATAACACGATGATTTAAATATTTAAATAAAACAGCCATTTCGAGTTTATTACTGAAAACACGGTTAGAGAACTACAAATGTTCTCATCAACAGGTGAAAACTGTTTTTAATTTCACCTCTTAATGAGAAGATTTGTAGTTCTCCAAACTAGTTGTGTACCACCAAGACAGATCGTGAGCTACATGACTCATGTAGGTCTTGAGAGTGAGCTATGATACAGAGGAGAGGTCACAATAGACCAAATATGGTCGCAGTGACATTAGGAATGCATGATCCTTTGACCTCATTTAAAAATAAAAATTAATTTTAAAAATAAATTGCGTTTGCATAAATAAACTACAAAGTGATCTTTTTCAATTATTTTATTTGTATATTTAAATATACAAATGTCAGGTACGAGGTATTGTTCGATCACCGATGACGCGTATTTTCATCAAAACCCACAAAGCAAATTGAATTTATTACCAACCTACTTGTGGGTATTCTCCCCTATTATCTTAAAATATTCGGTATTTCTGGAATACGATTTTCTACTCGCCTAAGTGTCCATCTATTAAGGCCTCGATTGTTCACAGGCCACTGGTTATTAATCTATTCAAAACTTTAAAGCGCAGGTCCTCAATGGAGGAAGGCCCCACCGGGCTAAATTGAGGTAATAAATGCCTCTTGAATGATAAACGATAAACGCCAACAATAAAAAGCACGTCAGTATTGATCTGCTGGGTAATAAAAACGTGTTCTTAATCGATATCTAACCTCCTGAGTACAGGTGCAAAATTCTCGACCGCTCGAGCAACAGGTTGAATCTTTACCTGACGTGATAAAACAACGGGCATATCATGGAAAGGCATTTTATTTTTAAATGCATAAAGCGATCTAGGATTGATCTTTTTTTTATGTACATGTAACCGACCACCTTCAATCACATTTCTTTTTTTATACACAGATTCTCTCTTAACATAGAATAGTGGGCATCAAACCTAACAATACCCCGAACTGTAAAATCTAACATTTTTTTATTTGTTCTTTTTTTGTTTTATTTTTAAACCGTTATTTATACCAGTTAAAAAAATATATTTGTAACACAAAAAAAACTTAAACATGGTTTCAGAACAATACGAAAATTAAAATATCAAACCAATATAAATTTTAAAATTTTTACTCGATTATTATATGCCATTTTCGTTAGCCTAAGCGGTCCGTTATTGAAAATTGCAATAATGACTCATGCAACTCATTTGTTATATATGGTTTAAAAAACATACATTTATTAATACTATTTCGTAGAATACCGCAGTGACAATGAACGCAGATTTAAAAAAAACGCTAAATGTAGCAGTTTGTTTCCTGTCAATTTTTATAATATTCATTCGCGGTACGCTTTTTTCGCGAAAAGACTGATTCATAACAGTTTCTATAAAAAGCAGCCTGAACGAAACAGTTCATTGGTAGCATCTACATAACACCTCCAACAAAAGTATAATTTGTATATACAAGTAAATACTTGTGCAAAACAGCTTTTTTATAACGATAGCAGTTGCAAATATTTTTTTCAAATAATCGTTGAGTTCAATTCAATAAATCATGAACGTTTAGTAGAAATTTAAATTGTAAAATATTGCTACCGGAATACATTTCTAATGAAAAAACAGGTGTTTTAAAGTTGAAGGCGTTAAATAAATGTTTTATTTTATCAACTCGATAATTTTTTATGGGCCGGTGGGTAATTTTTTGAAATATCTTAAGAATCAGATATTTTAATTTTGACCATTTGACCGTTTAACCAAATGTATTTGCAATATTTAGTACAAATAGTTCATCACATGTTGTATCTTTGGTATCATGTTGTTAAAGCGATCGATATCTACTAAATACCTTGTTATAATCTAAGCCATTATAAGCACATATCGTTTCTTCTTAAAATGTTTAGGTATATCATTTGTAGCACTTTTAGTTTATAATGGCGATTCAATGAAACTCCCACTTATATAAAAGATATCGTTATTTTGAATTCATTTTATGAATTCAATAAATTAAAGCCATCCATGCCAATTTTTTTTAAAGAAATATATAAAATGCATATCAAAATTTTGTTTTACTTACTTATTTTCAAACTGAAATGACTGCATTCTGCAGAGAAAGGTTATTTTCAATCCAATGAAATTCTGAGTAGTCCATTGCACCTTTTTGTGCACTATACACTACAAAGTAAACTTGCACGCGCGTAAAATTGCTATTTAAAAATTCAGCAAACATTTTCACATTTCTGATTAAATTGTCGTGCCACTTTGCAAGTTGCTATTGCGTTTGCCGGAACTTTTCCGCCGTACGGAAAAATGGCAGCCAACTGCTAGTTGCTTTCACAAAGTTTTCATTGCATCATCAGCCCATGGTAGAATAAGCGAGAAACTATTTAAATTTTTAACGCTCTTGTGGAATTTCGAGTCAACACGGTACGGAACATAAAATGCTGCAACGGAGTTGAATTAGACGAGAAATGCCTCATGTTTTTGAGGAACCCGTTAATAATATTTTCTAAAGCTCATTTTAAATAACTTTTTTTAGAATAATGCAGAACAACTTTTTTTGAACTAAAAATAACAATAGTTTTGGATAGTATATAAAGCTCCATTTTCGTAAAATACTACCTCAAGGGCGCTTATACAGATGTGGATTTTGATATGAAAATGATAATGATAGATTTTTTTAAATATATAAGAAAAACATCGTCAATCGGCTAAATCTGAAGGACGGAAAGTGGAGCCGCCGTATTATTGCGCCATCTTCTCGGTTTTCTTGGGCTGGACTCCTCCCTGTGCGATGGTAACGCTGAAGAGCAGCTTGTTGAGCTCCCGTCATTGCGGATAGTCAACTTCAGATGGCGCGAGGTGATGCTGGTCTTCTTGTTGTCACTCGTGGCATTGCTGGACATCTCCAACATCTTGGCAGCCAGGTACTCTATGACGGCGGCGAGGAATACGGCCCAGCTTATGGATTCAACGTTGATATATTTTCATAAACGAACTAACTAACCATCCTGCCCCTTCCCCGCAGGGAAAGACATTAAAAACTGTCCCAACCGCATTCCTGGATCTGAAACAGGAGCATCTAGGCTTTCTGATGGATCTCTCTTGCAAAGCAATTTTTTATGAACCATATTCAATTTGTCTTTAACTTGAGCTTTAATCTTTCCCTTTTTCCTATCTCCCACCCGTCTTCCAGGTATTTTCACAATTTTGGACTTTTGCTACTAGAACAGTACAAGGTTTCGTTTTATAATACTCGTATATGTGAATAACTTTGTTTCGTTGTACTGATATATTTTGATGTAAATAATTTGTACCGCTTTGTTTTGACGCATTGATCTGTTGATCATTGAATTTTCAAATAAAATTAAATGAAATAAAAATAAATTTTATACCGGAGCGATACGTCTTCACAAACGTGTAATACAAGAACATAATGAAAACTTGATGAACGTTTTTTTTAAATATTATTATTTAGTTGATACAGCATTTCACATAAAATATTCTGACATGGAATTCAATTTAGTGTTTCATTTTGTGTATTTTTTTCCAACAACAAAAACTGCGTCAATCCAACTATGCGGCAGTAAAATGACAGCTTGTTCCGCGTCACGTTTTTTTCGTCGAAATATAGAGCACAGGGTAAAACACAGGACTCGATACAGAGTATAGAGTACACTATATATTTTAATTATCACCAGTTTCACCGACAGATGCCGTCACGTTTCTGAACACGTCCGTTCGTGCTCACTCAGTTTTCACGTTATTAAACATTCTTATACATACCAAACAAATATTTAAAATATTTTTACGGGGCCTCCATGTGGCGCTTCTCCTAAGCGTGTTTCAAAAAGCGTATTTTAAATAACGTTTCGGGGGAAATAATTCGAAATATTTTACATCACGCTCACAAAAAGTTTTGTAATAAAGGCTTTTTTGAGATATATTACGATACACTTTATAGCCGAGGATTTAGTTAGACCTTTTATTACACCGAGAAAGTCATGTTTCCCTTGTAAAAATTGTTTATATAAGCTCTACTATTTCCTTGCAAATAAAAAAAACATTTTTCTTTAACTTGCTTACGTATGCTTACGTACATAAAAAATTATACAAAACAAAGGATTTTTACTCGTAATTTATACGCGAGTATTGTACGTATACGCTGTTTAAAACAAATTTAATTTCGTGATTTATTCAATTTCACGTTTACATTTTACTTTTGACATTTTATTGTCCTTTTTACAACAGTTTTCCAAAATTTTAACATTTTCAGAACATCCAATAGCTTGCCCGTTGAAAACTTTCACTTGCGAATGAGCTTAAAGTAAATCGAAGCTACATAATTGTGTAAAACGTCCGGAAGAAATCCGATTACAGATCTCAGAAGCTCCAACCTTGAAGCTCTCCGGCGTCAATCTTTAGAAACATTGTTCCACGAGACACTAATTGTTACCGATACAATATCGACTGGGAATTAGTTCTGGAAATGTATTGTCTGTTAGCAAACAAGGCGCGCTTCTTCCGGCAGCGTCGTTTTGAAGACTAGCGATTAGTGAAATGCTTCATGACACAGTGTTTATTGAAAGCTCCTACAGCCGGAATCGCTAAGCTTTTTATTGCGAGTAATTGCTCGGGAAAGTCATGAAAGATCACTCGAAACTTCTCCAAAAGTTAATGAAAATCGTGTCTTGTAAAGTGATGAACTCGCAAACTGATCTTGACGGTCATTTCGGCTCATTCTTCTCTCTCCTGTTCAAAGGAAGCAATTTAAATTTTAAGATTCAACTCATTTTGCTTTCTCACTAATTTTCTTTTCAAATCCCTAAGTACCATTTATATTGAATACCTTGCTTAAATTATCATTAAAAACGGGTATTTTATTTTGATTGAATTAAAAACATATTATTTTTTGACATCTCATCAAAGATGAAGAAGAATATGGAAGTCTGGGCATTTACGGGGCTGACGACCGTCATAGGCTGCCTATGATGGTCGTCAGCACCGTAAATGCTAAGACTTCCATATTCTTCTTCATCTTTGATGAGATGTCAATAAATAAGATGAAAATAACTCCTGTAATTGGAGATAATCCAGATTTTGTGAACAAGTATTTGTACACACTCAAAATGTTGAGAATAAAAAAACACTTATCAAGATTTTTTATTCATAGCTCAACTAAGATGGAGAAGGATCTAGAAGTCTGGACATTTACAGGACTCACGCTCTGTCATAGTATTTTACGAAATGGCGCTGGATGAATTACCCCATTATTTTAATTATTTAACTTACTAACTAACAGTAGGCAGAGAGAATAGAACGCCACACCACTTTCTTTGCAAACATTTTTCGCCTCTTCCACGTTCATGCATCTCCTCATACATTCCCGCCGATTGTTTCGACTCCTAACCTGACCGCTTTCTAGTGTTTGGCATACCTTATCGTGCCAAGTTCTTCTCGGTCTTCATCTGCTCCTTTTTCCAATTACATATGATTATTTATTACTATTATTAGGACGCCTCCGTAGTGTAATGGTCAGCACGCTCGGCTACCGTTCTGGAGGTCCCGGGTTCGATTCCCAAGGGGGGTAAAATAAATATAAGTAATTTTTTTCACTGTAATATTTATTCAATATTACCATGGACTGGTACCTGAAGCGGAGGGCTGATCACCTTTCCTTCATGTGTAAAACGATCATGATAACACTGCGTTTATAAGACACAGTGCCCTATGCACCATTGGGGTGCGGATAAGGGTTTTAATAATAATAATTATTAGGACGTGACTACTTTATTCTACCTATGATTGACAACCACACTACTCAACTTTAAACAACTTAAATTTTTGCTACTGTTGACATCAACTTCCTCGTAATAGTTCTTCGGTGACATACAAAAAAAGCTAAAATTTATTTTTCACTCCAAATTTATTTTAAAAAATTCAAGTGGTTTGGTTGTCAATCATGTGTACTTGTAATACGTGTATAAATTGATCACTTAAAACTTAAACAAACCCATGGCAGGTCATAAGCCCTGCAAACACCCCGACATTCAATATTCTTCTTCATCTGGGTTGCTGTATTAATAATATTTAGATCTTACATTTGGATTGTCGCTTATAGTATGTACATTGCATAAAATATATTTTAGTGTGTAAAAATATAGAGCTTTTGAGTCTTTGCTTTCTAAAAATAGTGCTATTTAAATTAGCCAATTATTGTTGCTATAGTAAAAAAAAAACTACCATCGTATGTGCTAACAGAGAATTAACGTTTTATGGCCCAATATACGATAAATCGCGACTTAATTTTATTTAAACCCAGGTAACATTTGACGTTATTAATGTTTTTGCTTAAAATATCTCTTTTATTTTGGAAAAAAATCGAAATTAATATATGGTTTTAAACAGAAAATAGTTTTTTGACATCTCATCAAAGATGAAGAAGAATATGGAAGTCTGGGCATTTACGGGGTAAATGCCCGTAAATGCCCAGACTTCCATATTCTTCTTCATCTTTGATGAGATGTCAAAAAATAATATGAAAATAACTCCTGTAATTGGAGATAATCCAGATTTTGTGAACAAGTATTTGGACACACTCAAAATGTTGTAAAGAAAATAGTTATTGAAAGGTAAGGAGTTTAAAAAATAGTTTTTCAGTATATATTCTTTAAAAAAATGTCAAATTACAAAATCCATTCTTAAAAAAATGAGTATGAAAACACGTAAACGTAATCACCCCTTTAAGTACGACTTATTAAATATTCACATGCATTAGCAGTTCAGTTGTACCCATCACGCAGCATAACGTAAAGTGAATTTACGTAACAAGTACAAACGTACGCAAAAGCAGAAATGTTATATTAGCGTCTAACACATCCATTAGGGAATCCGAAACTTCGGAAATCTCTGCTCAAGTTAATAATGTCATTAGGTTTCAAACATTCACCTCCTCCAAGTTTCCGATCGCTTTATAACATGGCAAATAATCTGCGAAAGCGCGGAATTACTGGGAGACTATTAGCTCGAATACACTGACTGCTACAACACGTGTTATAATATTAGGAGCGAACGAAACTTACCAGAATACTTTGCGTTGAGTTTGTGTTTATGATGTCCCTGAAGTTTTTGCAGTAATCACAGATTAAATTAATCTTAGATACGCAACAAATCATAACCTTAAACACACACAATTAAAACATTTTGAGTGTGTCCAAATACTTTTTCACAATTCTGGATTATCTCCAATTATAAAAGTTATTTTTCATATTATTTGATTTGTGAACAAGTATTTGGAAACACTAAAAATGTTGTAACTAAATCAACTGGTCAAATAATAGGCGAAAATAATGTAAATAATAATTATATATTCTGGCGTTTCTCATGTATATGATTATAATCCAGGATTGGGACCTCACATACTAATAAAAGAATTTCTGCTCAATAAAAAGCTTCTTTTCATCTCACTAATAGATATCTCTAGTGAAGTTCTAGTGATTCAAGAACAACGTTTCTAAATTGGTTCATATATATATATAGAACTTCCAAGAATTTGAGTAGTGTCTTTGTCAATAATGGGTAGAATTAGTGAATGTTACACGTGTGTAAAGTGATCACTTAAACCAGCTTATGACAGTCGTCAGCCCAGACTTCCATATTCTTCTTCATCTTTGATGAGATGTCAAAAAATAAAATCAAAATAACTCCTTTAATTGATAGACAAATAATCCAGTTTTGTGGACAAGTATTTGGACACACTCAAAATGTTGTAAATATGTAATAATAATATGAATGATTTATTCCTAAATTAATCAAGAGACATACTTATATGGTTTCGAAAAAGTTATAAAAATTAAAGCAAGAAGTAGAAATAATTCTGAACATAATAGATATTTATTATCACATTGTTCTCATAGGTTTTATCCATTCCATGTAGTATTTACCACATAAAATGTCGGTCGGCAGTGAACCATGTTCTATATTTACAGTCGACCAACGTGAAACGTTACTCTATAATTTTTCATAATTATCTCTAATCAAAATATCACTGGTCTTCTGTTTAGACACAGAACAATGTTTGCCTAGCGATTAATGAATAAAAGCCCCTAATAATAGTAGCTAACTGTTAGCGTGGCGCCAACCGAGGAAGGTAAACACGCCATGTACGAACTTATTCCGTTGTGTGCCCTTATAATTAAACTGTACACCCATTCCGCTATTTACTGTACACATTGTACGTGTATGTTTATCTACTCATTGGCCTTATTGGTAACATCATATATTCTTATTATTTTTCGACATCTCATCAAAGATGAAGAAGAATATGGAAGTCTGGGCATTTACGAGGCTGACGACCGTCATAGGCTGGTTTAAGTGATCACTTTAGACACGTGTAACATTCACCGATTCTACCCATTATTGACAACCACACTACTAAAATTCATGGAAGTTCTAAATATATGAACCAATTTTGAAACATCGCTCGAGGCATCTATTGGTGAGATGAAAATAAGTTTTTTATTGAGCAGAAACTCTTATATCAGTAAGTAAAAATAATATGAAAATTAACTCCTACAATTGGAGATAATCCAGATTTGTGAACAAGTATTTGGACACACTCAAAATGTTGTTCATATATTCTCTCACAAAAATAGATGATATAAACATGTATCATTCATGATCACAATTTTTTACAATTAAAAGTTTAAAATAATGTGCCTTAACTGGATACTTCTTCACTTCTATTACATTATTTATTTACTGTATTATTTATTAATTTAGCATTAACTTTGTGGAATGACATGTTGATTTGTTTAAAATTTAACACTTGTATACTACTTTTCAATGAGTTTTATTTCATTACACTGTTCACTTTGTATTTTTATCAATTTATTGGTCTTATAGGTAGCCATATATTCTGTCACAAACATATTTATGTAAACAGGTCATCATTCATGATTACAATTTTATTCTCATCAAACATATATTTAAAATGTAAACTTTATAATAATGTTTCCTGATTGAGTATTTCTCTACTTCTATTCCACTATTTTTTTACTGTACACTTTGTATTTTTATCTGCTTATTGGTCTTATAATATTAAAATAATAATAAAACCCTTATCCGCACCCCAATGGTGCATAGGGCACTGCGTCATATAAACGCAGTGTCATCTTGATGGTTTACACATGAAGGAAAGGTGATCAGCCCTCCGCTTCAGGTACCAGTCCAGGGTAATATTGAATAAATATGACAGTGAAAAAATCACTTATATTTATTTTACCCCCCTTGGGAATCGAACCCGGGACCTCCAGAACGGTAGCCGAGCGTGCTGACCATTACACTACGGAGGCGGACATTGGTCTTATAGGTAGCCTTATATATTCTGTCACAAAAATAAACGATGTAAACACGTCATCATTCATAGTCACAATTTTTTTCTCATCAAACATATATAATATTTAAAATTTAAAGTTTACAATGATGTATCCTTATTGGATATTTCTGTAGTTCTATTCCCCCGTTTTTTTACTGTATACTTTGTATTTTTATCTATAATACTTATTGGTCTTAGAGGTAACTTCATGTATTCTGTCACAAAAATTAACGATATAAACATGCCATCATTCGTGATCAAGATTTCATTGTCATCAAACACTAATTTATATTTTAAAGTTTACAATAATGTGTCTTCACTGGGTAGTTCTGTACTTCCAATAGATTTTTTGTTTTACTTCACACAATGTATGTGTTTCTACTCATTGGTCTTATAGGTAACGTCATATATTTTTTCAAAAAATAAACTATTCAATCACGTCATCTTTCATAATCACCATTTTATTCTCATCAAACACATTTACAATTAAATATTTACAAAAATAAATCTTTACAATATTTATTTAACAAACTTTTTATTAATTATTTGCTTATTACCGGAAATGCAAATCAAAGATGATATGGCCAAATACATGATCGTGAATACATATATGCACTGTTGTTGGATTCTTTTCGTTTAGTAGTTGTAACATAATGGATGTGGAATCGTTTTTTTTAATAATAATTATTATATATACTTATGGATGTAATAATGGTTAGAATGGCGAATTTGTAAAGTTGCTACTTAAGCCTCCCAAATGCAAGGTTACAAGCTCAGAGATTTTAGACTTTCATCTTCTGTCGTATACAAACTTTAACTGCATGGTCTCTAGGTGAGAAACCTTTTATATCGATATATCATGATCCGTAGGGTGAATAATCCAGTGTCTGCTAAAATGAATAGTAAAAATGATAACATATTTTGTACTTTGCAATAAAAGCTTTCAAATTTTTCATTATATAAATATGTTACAAAATTGGAGCCATAAATGGTTAAGCAAACTATAATGTTAATTTAAATGTAGAGAGAAGTTACCCATCCGTTAGCAAAGCCGCCATGGCCGTGCTGGTTTATATCCTAACTAATTAATAGCGGGACGATAATAATAATGAAGGATAATTAATAAATTTTACACTGTCATTCAACAAGAGGACACATTCACCTCATTTATATTCCATACTCTGGAATAGTCCACTGTTTGCTTTCAAATCATAAAATCATTAAATAAATCATATGGCAGAGACTCTATTTAACATTTACTCAATACCAACAAATTAAATATGCAATTTTGCAGTCAGCTTTTTCAATATCCCTAATTAGCATAGTGATTGTGAAAATAAAGGCTAATGAGAAAATTTACTAAATAAAGTAGAATGCTATGTCACAAATTCCGTTTATATGTTTTTCATCTGTATATCCAAAGCAATCAAATAACTTATCCAAAACCTTGTTCATTTGAAAAATATGTATTGATTTTTAAATAAATCTAATCATTGAACACATAAGGTCAAACTTAGTATAAAATTAAAAGAAATGATTTAAGACAAAAGTGTTCCTCAAGATCCTATATTTGGCCCCCTTAAAAATCCTCACTGTCTGTTCCTTCCAACTAAACGTATCCCTCTCGTTGGTTATTATTTACTAACTAACTAACCATCATGCCGTTTCCCCGTAGGAACAGGCAGAGAGAATAGAACCCAAAACCAATCTGTCTCATACATGCATTTCTTAATACTTACTCACCGATTATTCCGACTTTTGACCTGATTACGCCTAAGTATTTAAAATACTTGATCATACCAAGTTTTCCTCAGTCTGCCTTTGCTTATATGAGCTACAATTATTCCAACTCCTGATCTGTCCATTCCCAAGTGTTTTAAGTACTTGATCATGCATGTTTTCCTCGATCTTCCTCTACTACTATTTTCAACTACATTTGCTTCATATATTTGTTTAACTGTTCATTCCTCAATCCTTTATTCCAAATGTTCAAACCATTTAAAATAATGTTTTCTTTTTATAGATTTTTTTTTATTATATTATTAATAACGAAAGTGAAAAAACAAAAAACAAATCAAATGAACCCCTCCTACGATACCAAAATAATTATTTAGATTGCTGTAAATTAGACAACCGGAATGCCTTAGAAAACACCACACAACAGGTCAAAAGGCTGTACCACTTTTATCATTATTAATAAAAAGAAAACAAGGTTTTATCTATCTATCAAGGTTTAATTTGTAGAACTCCATTTTAATTTATGTATTAATTTTAAATCAAACAGATTTTTTTTTTAGTGTTCTAAGTTGTATTTTACTAACAAAAACACATAAAAAATAATCTTTTGACAATTGTTTCCCCTAGTTATGGCATTTTCAAACGAATGAAACATTCATTAGAGTAGATTAAAAAAATCTGTGTTTGATTGAAAATTAATACATAAATATCATAAAATCATTATATCTTTTATATTTGAAAATTATTTTGACCGTGTGAAGCTTGGTATTATTGTAGCTCATAATAACATCAATTTGTAATTTCCGTTTATTACACATTAATATATGTTTGTAACTCCTAATGAGAATATCTAACCCAGTAAGGCCTGAATTAGAACCATTCCTCGTGGGAAACCCTCCGCAGACCTTCGGATATCCTCGACTAATCTTTGATCTTTGTTATGAACAGTATGTGGAAAGGTAACCGGGAGATACGATTATGGGCCATTCTTGGTAGTGACAAAGTACGACCTTTGCATTCCGGTGAATGCCAGAAAATATAAACTGATGCTATAGACAACAATGATGGTTTCGTGAAACACATTTCACTGTTTTCTGGAAACCATAAAGCTTGATGGGATAAGGGTATCGAAAACGTTTCGAATTGATGATAGTTATTTGGGTTTATTGTACGATAAAGCAGGTTATTTCTTAGATAAAAAAGCACATTCCAATGACAGTATCTGAAATACATATTTTTAAACAACGTTTTTTTAAGGGGTTTATCTCTCTTACTACGATTTGTGATTATTTTTTACTTACATACAAACAATATCTGACCTATATTTTCACTAACCTGCTAACATGCGTTGACTAGGATCAAGAGTCTATAAAAAAACCTTTATTAGTCGCATTTAAGGATTTTTTTCAATAATAACATTATTTGTTCATAATTTCGCCTTTTTACAGCTTCAAAATTAAGACAGGTGTATTGAGATGGTATAGACGTGTGAATTGAAAGAGTGAAGAAGGAACAGTAAAACAAATTTGGAAATAGAGGCAGAGGAAGACCGATAAAAATTGGTATAATCAATTATTTCAAATACTTGAAAGTGGTCAAGTCATTATTTGAAATAATTGTCAGGAGATGCATGAATGTAGAATCACGGAAATGAATTAATTTAGTGTAATTCTATAATTCACAACATTTTGAGTGTGTCCAAATACTTGTTCACAAATCTGGATTATCTCCAATTATAGGAGTATTAATTATTATTAGAATTTGAGTAGTGTGGTTGTCAATAATGGGTTGAATTGGTGAATGTAATACGTGTGTAAAGTGATCACTTAAACGTGAACCAGCCTATGACGGTCGTCAGCCCCGTAAATGCCAGGACTGCCATATTCTTCTTCATCTTTGATGAGATGTCAAAATATAATATAATTCTATAATGCTTTTTGAATAAATTTAAAAATTACCTTTTAGGTGCTGATCAACGCACAGTACCTTCAATACAAAATATTTGTTTCTCAACATCTCCAAACATCTTGAAGCACTAAGCGATCTCAATTAAAATTATTTTAATATATTTAATCAGCGATAAGCCATACAGTCGGTAGTTCGAAGTTCCAAATTCTGGGCAGAAGACCTATCCGGATTTGAAGTTGGTGAAAGTTTGCCCATCTTCATCAAAGCTTATCCATACTTCGGACTTTGTTTTTACAGTGGGCGGTACAAAAGTTTTCAGCCGTTCGCGGTATTCAATATTCATAACACGGCCTCCATTATGACCAAAGTTACTCATGAAAGGAATTTTTCCAGCTCGAATCTATTCCATTAATTATATACCGAGCTATAAAAATTGTACGCAACTGGGCAATAAAAGCTCATTCTGGTGGATCTGCTACAAAAAAAAAGCTCGCGAAAGAAAGGAATTCGTATGAAATCGTAATCATGAAAACTTTTCAAAAAGGCTTTCATCACGGAAATACAAAAATTCTGCTCAAACCTTTAAGTTCTTTGATGAGGAACAAAATTATTTCCTAACTAACCGTGCTCTCTGTGAGCTTTGTAAAATTCCTATTGATTTTTCGTACTTTTTTATAATTTTACTGGCAGATACTTGAAATTCCAATACCTTTTCATAAATGCTATATTATTTACAATAAAATCAAATATTATTTTAAATTTAAATAAAACAAGGAGTTTTACGTGGTTTCCTCCCAGCAATGAGCAATTGCTGAGAAGTTCCTGATTGACCCACACTAGATTATCCCTCCTGCTTCCAACACAGATTATAATAAAACATATTTTTTAACACTCTCCTTATCATTCATCGTTCACTTTGTGTAATACCATATTTAAAAACACTTATTCGTGACTACCGGTTTCGGAATAAGAATTCAATCATCAGGTAATTAAAATAAAATTATTACGGTTTGGCATTTGTACAAAAATAAAATTTCGAAAGAGAGAAAAAAGACAAATTAATCACAATGTGAATATTTTTTAAAGTGAACTCGAAGTTAAATTAAGTTGGTTATTTACTATGCCTAAGTCTTTATTGATTGCTTTACTTATTTCCAATTTTTCTTTTATTAGTTAGATGAAACAAAAATCTACTTATTCATTTATATAACTTGTACATAATAAGCAAAGTAAATAATGCAATTCTCTAAAGAAAATGCATTCAAAACACGCCACCTTGCTTCAGTCTATCTGACTGCATATTCTTCTTCCATTATAGTTTACACGAATCAATCTACCCTGCGTCGCACGTCTAAAACTACCCCATCTTCACCTTCATACAAAGTACAAAACAGGAAGTAGGTACGTAGTTGGTGTAGCTCTCCCTTCTGTATTCGCTTCCGACACAAGTTGGCCCGAGTTTCGCATTACGTGTGTACCGTGTCAGGGGACATCTTGGCTAATTTATTCTGCTTTAGAAGCTACCCGGACCTCATTCTGAGGGCGCCTTGTCACTTTTAGCCGCCCTCTGCAAACTCCCTCATGCACTGTTTTCTGCATGTTAACATCTACGAATATGCAAACTTGTGCAAAGAGATGTATCATAAATTCAACATTAATAAATTAAAATAAGTTTCTTAAAAAAAATTAGTTTGTAAATATTTTATTTATTTACAACATTTTGAGTGTGTCCAAATACTTGTTCACAAAATTTGGATTATCTCCAGTTACAGGAGTTATTTTCATATTATTTTTGACATCTCATCAACGATGAAGAAGAATATGAAAATAACTCCTGTAATTGGAGATAATCCAGATTTTGTGAACAAGTATTTGGACACACTCAAAATGTTGTAAATAAATTATGTGGTCAAATTATAAGCTTAAATAATAAACATGAAAATGGTATTTTCTGGCGATTCTCATGTGGGTGATTATAATCCAGGATTAGGACCTCACATACTAATATAAGAGTTTCTGCTTAGTAAAAAGCTTATTTACATCTCACCAATAGATGTCTCTAGTGAAGTTCTAGTGATTCAAGAACAATGTTTCTACATTGATGTCCATATTAAAGGTCTCAACTTTCTTTTTTTTAAATTTGGCTGGCTTAAGTGATCACTTTATACCCTTGAGTAACGTTTACTATTCTGTCCATTTTTAAACATTCATATTACTTTTTTTTTTAAACTGTATATTTGCAATGGTCTATTGCACAGAATGGTGAACGTTACAAAAGTGTATAAAGTGATCGCTAAAACCAGTCAAACGCCAAGCCCTGGGGCGCTGAGACTTCCATTTTCTTCCATATATGTAAAGAGGAACGATATCTTTCATATCAAGTTGAGATACCTTTAAATTGATATCTCATCCGTTAGCTGAATAATAAATAATATTAAAATAATTTTGTTATAATCTCTAACTCAGCCTTAAATTCCTTTCTTATTTTTACAATTATTTTTATTAATTTTAGAACATTTATGAAAGTAAACTTTTGTTTGAAAAAAAAATATTAAATGCATTTATGATATAAGTGCCTATCGTATGGAAATATTAAAGAACGTATCTAGTGTCTGAGAATTTAATTTATCGTTAAAACTTAAACAAACTTAGAAGAGCTTTGAAGTTTGTTTGAGGAAGTTATATAAATTTTAAGGCAATCGAAAACCTTTACAAATTAATTAGGAATAGTCGAGAAGAATCACGGACATCTGATTATTCAATTCGGAATAACAACGTTCCGCCATGTCTATAAATCTCCGTTCTTATCCCATTTATCGGTATAAGCGGCAAGATCGATCGCTTGTTTCGCGTTGTGAACACAGAGTCCCGGGTTCGGAACTTCTGGCTCCAGTGTTATTCATCATCCCAAAGGCCTCCTTCGGGGGTACGTACTTATATACTAATATTATCCCGAGTAATTAAGATTCAAGGGCCTTCACGAGTTTGCATACAATTAACTAACAGATACCCATCTTACTTCATTAAACGAATCTCTCTCAAGAATGTACGGCCCCGTGGTCTACATCCAAAAGCTGACTTACATTTTTAACGTAAGAGAATTTGGAGTTTATATATACATATATATACATACATATATACATATATATATATATATATATATATATATATATATATATATATATATATATATATATATATATATATATATATATATATATATATATATATATATATATATATATATATATATATATATATATATATATATATATATATATATATATATATATATATATATATATATATACATATATATATATAAATACATATATATATATATACATAAACATATATATATATATATATATATATATATATATATATATAAATATATATATATATATATATATATATATATATATATATATATATATATATATATATATATATATATATATAAATATATATATTTATATATATATATATATATATATATATATATATATATATATATATATATATATATATATATATATATATATATATCGTTGTCATACAGGAGAAAATAACCAAGTGCATTGTTTTACAAAAACGTGATCATTGACTATTTGATATCTTACTAGCTTAATATTGCCCTTAAAACATCCCAAAGGATTTTAAAGTTGGAAGTATAACATATTGACTAGTTAAAAATGACCGATTGCATTGGTGTTTATTTTCTTGCCAAGCAATAGTGACTTAAATGGTCCTCTAAAACATTTTACGTTTTGGTAGTTGGTCACTTTCTCCTGTACGACTACGAGATATATATATGTGTGTGTGTTACAAGTAACTCCTAGTAGTAAGTAGACACTCAAAATATAGTAATTAAAATAACTAGTCAGATTAAAATTATACCTAATGCGCCCTTGAGATAATATTTGACGAAAATAACGCTTAATAACTTATTCAAATTTATTATTATTATTATTATTACTATTACTATTATTAATATTAATAAAAATTGCAAGTCATGTTTTTAGGCGTCTCCTAGTATGGTAAATAATTCGGAATAATCTTACACACGTTTTATGAAGGTTTTTGCTGTATAAAACTTACTCAACTTAACCATGAATGGTGCCGCGAGCTCACACGTGAAAGAAAGGATAAACATGTATACAACTTCCGAAATTTGAGTAGTGAGGCTATAAATCGTAAGTGGAATGGTGAATATAACACGTGTATAAAGTGATCACTTAACTAGTATGAGAATGGTCGTAAGCCCTGTAAATACCCTGGCTTCCGTATTCTTCTTCATCTATGTTGAGATGTTAATACGTGTAACTAAATCCTTAGTGACAAACCTAGATTTGGATTCTTAATTTAATTTAAATGAAAGGGTGGGAGATTTGAAAAAGATGAGTCTTCAGCTGTGGTCGTTTATAACGTATTTAAAATTTATGTCTATTTCTGCACTGACTCAGAAAACAATTTAATGTAATAATTATTTATTTATTTTACTATAATATTTATATATTATTTGGTTAAATTGATAATTTTTATGAAGTTTTAGGTAGTATTTATTGAAGCGTTTTTTATAGTATAATTTTTATAAATATTATCATAAATAAAAACAATGGTGGATACGTTACATAACTCTATTATGGTTAAATATTACCCTTTAAATGTATATATTGATGTAACACCAATTCCCATGGGTAATTTTACGATATTTTATTAGTAAACTAATGGTTCTCATAAGCTTCTCCGATTATTAATATACAGAAATATCTCCACGTCTACACAATGCTATAGTTTTAATTGAAAATATGCAAATGAGCGCCTATTTACTTAATGATTACTAAAGACAAACACTAATCCATCTTAAGTATCCCGATTCATGGGTAATATACCAACTTTGAGTCATATCATGTACGAATAGGTCGAGAGAGCGTGGTCGGATGTATTTTTCTATCTTTAAACTAGATTCCCACAAAGGTTTTCTGCATTAGCATATATTTATTTTTCAATTAAAATTGTAAAAGTCTCGGAGAGTTGATTGGTAACTAATTTAAAGGCATGGGCTCCATTACTTATTCGGGCCAACAGCAACGCAGGCCGGAACGTCTGTCTGCCCGAGAATAAATTTAAATAGAGTTGACGTATAAGTCTCATTAATCTTCGCTTCAAGCGTCACGGTTATGGTCCGACTATGTAATAATACCAGTTCTGGCTCATGCTCATTCAGTTGTTAAGAGATTTTTTCCTAGGCAAAAAGTGGGATAATTATTGAAATACGTATTCAAACGCATAGGCACGAACCTCGGGACGCTGGTCCTCCGTTTCGTGATCTCATTTCTGAACTCCCGCTGATTTCATTACGCGGCCATAGAATAGTACGAAAACATCGACCACTGACGAATCATCGCCTGTGTCCAATCAAGAGGTTTACGGAGATACAAATATACCCTCGAGATGAGTCGGCAGTCTCGCGAAACCCCACTGGGATCCACACGAGCTACCGGCAGCGGAGCTTTCCGCAGAAGTCGCCCTTTGTTGGGCGGTCTCGTACATTATTACCGATTTCTTCTCCGGGCCACCCTCGTCACACCCTCGGGGACACTCGTACCCAGGATATATATAATTAAGTCATGAGCCTTCTGGGAAGGAAGTCTTTGTGTCGGTCCCTGAAACAGTGCAGCCATTCATAGAGCGCGTGTTGAAATATGGCAGACGAGTAGACACATGTTAGTAGCGAGATCTATATCATTTCACGGGACATCAACATAATGCAAACTTCCTCTGCAGCCCGTAGCCGCCACCCGCTAGTTAGTTCTCTCGTTCCCTTGTCGCATTTTGTTCTACTTTCTCGTCCTTTTCAGTAGCGACTTGCATTGTCGCTAATTGAAATTTTGGCCAGAGTAATAAAACAATAAAAGTCTTTACGAGACTGACATTTTGTGCCGTCATAAATCACTCGGCGTTTTGTTCTCGGATTCCTGTAAATTCATTATGTTCCCACAACACAACTGACCGACCTAAAAACCTCATGACCCGATTTTTAAATAGTCTTACAAAATTATCCTTTTGTTAAATATTCCCATTTCGTATTTTGAACGAACCTTTTATTTTTTGCTGTCTAATTTTTATTTATCATTTTTGAAACAAAATATTGTGTTTCGCTTTTAAGAACCTACCCGATAAAAAAATCTATCATAGCAATTTGTATTTTATTTTATCTTATTATTTATAAAAATTAAATCTAAAAGTAAAATCTAATTTATCTCTGAATATTGCATTATCAGCCACCTCCGTCAAGTAATGGTAAGTGTGTATGGCTACAATGTTGGAGCTCTCGGGTTCGATAAATAAGGAGGATAAAAATAAATATTAATGTTTTTCACTCTAATATTTACTAAATAAAGGTTTCTGAAGCCCAGGACTGATTATATAGCCTTCATGTTATTACAAATAACTAACTAACCATTACGCTGCTTCCCAGCAGGGGTAGGCAGAGAGAATAAAACGCTATACCACCCTGCCTTTGCAAACATTCTTCACCTCTTCCACATTCATGCATCTCCTCATACATACCTACTCGCCGCTTTCAAGTATGTATTTCAAGCATTTCTTGTAATGAATGATCAACTACCAACATCTGTATAAGCGCCCTTGAGGTAGTATTTTACAAAAATGGCACTATATAAGTTATTTTATTTTTATATTTATTTATTAATGGTTCACAAACAATGAAAAACATATTACACGAAATGAAATACAGTGCAATCCAAATTGTTTTAATGTTTTTCATCAATTAGATGAGAACACAACAAGCTTACAGAAACAATAAAGGTGCAGGTCAAATACATATACAAAGAATAGAATTTGGTTGTAAAAAAAAGGGTAATAACAATTGAAAATAATAAAAGTGAAATTAAACTACGCTACATAAGGTACAAAATTCAAGACTCTACCAGATTGGTGAAATCAATTTCAAATTGATTTCACCAATCTGGTAATAGTCCTCTTATATTTCATTAAAAATGTCGATGATGACACTATCAGTATTTTCTAAATTATTATACAACCTTAGCATCCTAGAAATGGAGTTAAAGTGTGCCATATTATTGTTATGTACTGGGAGAGAAAACGTCCAAATTATCTAAATTTATTATTATAACAGACCCAAAAAATAGAAGGATACGGAAGAGGCGGTAGAGGAAAGTAAGCTAAAGAAGAAGAAAAAGAAGAAGTAATAATAACCAATTCTCTACGCACCAAGAAAAAAATTGTAGCTCCGCTAACAATTATTATGTAAAATCAGGTTTAATATAGTATATCATTTTGAGAAATAAAAAGACTTTGTGTTTTGATCCACTCACATTTTCATCAACAACCAACTAGTTTCGGCAACAACCTGTTGCCCTCTTCAGGGTTTAATTTATGACTAAATAATAATTATAAGCCCTGAAGAGGGCAACAACTAGTTGGCGAAACTAGTTGGTTGTTAATAAAAATGTGAGTGGATCAAAAAACAAAGTTATTTTATTTCTCAAAATAATATGTCAATATGATCCGCAAAGTTAATACTATCAATATTCAAAACTTAATGTAGTATTTTCTTTTATTTTTGTGAAGTTTGAGAATTGCAAAACATTTAATACGTTTCGAAATGCAAACTTTGAGTATGATAGTTTATCTTTAAACACGGTGTCCTAAGTCTCCGAGCATATTCATCATCGCACCCAAACACGTGTAAGGCTTTTGTACACCCATTACAAATCTCATTTCGGTTACAAAGCATCTCACACGTTTCATATCTCTCATGTTGGGTGAGGCGAAAAAACCGCCACGTCGGAAATTAGCGCGTGCGTCTGGGGTTAAACGAAAACGAGGCAAAGGCCACCCTGTAGACGTTTATAAATATTTATTAGCTAATTATTGTCTGCCACGGCGCAAAGAGGGCTTCCAGCGGGCATGGCCTTTTAATGCCCGCACTCAGTTGAAAATGTATGGGGAATTTCTCATATTTTTTTTTTCAATATTCTTCTTCAATATTTCTATATTTTTCATATTCATTCACCAATAGACACTTTATATTTCAGTTACAAAAATATTTATTAGATATTTATTAGCTACTTATTGTCTGCCAAGGCGTAAAGGGGGCTTCCAGTGGACATGGCCTTTAATGCCCGCACTCAGTTGAAAATGTATGGGGAATTTCTCATTTTTTTTTCAAAGACTTGTTACGACTCCTAACCTGACCGCTTTCAACTATTTGGCATCCTTGATCGTGCCGAGTTTTTCTCGGTCTTCCTCTGCTCCTAGGGTGAATAATAATTATAAAAGATTATAAAAAATGTTTATGTGTTTTTTTTCAAGATACTTCTTTATGCCTATTACTGTCAAACTTTTGTAGAAAAATCTAATTTTATAATACTGAGTAACATCTCTGAAAAATATATACATATACATAAGTAAAAAAATCTTATCTTTTTAAGTACTTTAATCATTTCTAATCAAGTATCATTGTTTAAGCAAATCATTTTGCCCTACGAATTCATTATGTGATGATCTGTGCTGAATTCTTAAGTTTTAAACATCTTGAACATTGAGTGATGCTTATGCATTTGCTTTCAAAGCACTAAAGAATGTTACTTAAGAGGCAAGTCTTGAGGATATTACAACGAATTAATTTTACAGTGTGACAACTTGGATAAAAAAAAAATATTATAAAATTGAAATTGTGACGAATATCATGAAGTAGTGAGGAATGGAAAAAGAGACGTATGTAATACTATCATGATCGGAAACGTGATAAGTCAGTATATGCACAGCATCGGCATAGATTGTTTCACATTCCTATACACAGGACCAACCTGCCGATGGTTATGCCTGTAGGAAGAGCTACCGCTATGTTGAACAATATCTCATTGGATATTGATATGTTCCATGTGTCTGAAGGAGTTTTCTGAAGCGGGATTCTTCTACACCTTTAGCAATAGTATTCTTGCATATTTTCGATTTCAATGTATTTTAATGTATACGCTTTAAATTTAAAGTTTGTAATGTGTATGTTAATTATAAATAAATAAATTGAATTAAATTGAATAAGCTCCCAATAATATATTTGGTGCATTGGGGTTGAAAAGAATTTTTAAAAAAGTTACTGTAGTATAATAAGATATGTGGATTTATGCGCTTATATGAGGCCATTTTGGTCCAATGCAGGGAAGTGATTCAAGTCATATATTAACACAAATTAAAAAATAACTAGCTAACCGTCATGCCGCTCTCTGCAGGGGTAGGCAGATATATAAGAGCGCCATTTCAATCTTTCTGTGCAAACAATGTTCCACGTTCAAGCATCTCCTCAAGAATTTAAATGCGAAAAATACACCACAAACACCCAGACCAATTGAAAATAAATATTTCTTGAATTCATTTTGCAATTGCCGGGAATCGAACTCGCGTCACCAGTTTCGCAGTCGAGCGCCTACCTACGCCACGGCGCCTGACCTTCCTCATATCATTATTCGAACTTCTATCCTACTTCGTTTTTCCACACATTTGCCTTAGAGATCGTATGTAACATAAATTGAATACCAATGTGACGCTTCAGACGATCGATAGACACAGCATTGGCGTCGAAATAGCAAATATTAGAGTTGCACATAGAAGATAGAAAGACAGATTAAATTTTAATTATTTTGATGTAATCAGAAAAAAGTTCTTTTAATCTCTTATTTCTTTATAAAGAAAAAGAGAAATATTTGTGTTTTTTATTAAATACAAAAATACTTCAATTTCATACTATATCTGTGAGCCTAGGTGGCTTGTTATTATAAATATGTATCAAATTGTGGTACAGTGAATTCGAACTGAGAAACTCAGACTCAAGAGTCCGCGACACTAACCACGGGACCACAACCCAACACTTAATTGATTAAAAATTATATTAATTAATTAAAAATGATATTCTATGATTTTTTCTTAGAAACGACTTAAGATAGACTGGTGTCTTAAAATTACTAGTCAATTCACCAACTCATTCACCTGTAATAAGAAATATTTATTATTATTGCTAAACGAAAATACTCTCGACATTTATTACTAATCCTGTCTGAGTAGCAGGCTTTGAATGATGCAGGCAAAGTAAAAAGGGGTACAAGTTTTATACTCTCAAAGCTTTAATAATTAACTTGAGCTTTAGGTGATTGAAGGATATTCAAGTTCACTTAAGATGTCTCTAGATGCAATCATACCCATTTCTAATTATTTTATTATAAAATTAATTAAAAACACTTAAAAGCTCTTAGTCCCTAGACTGTTTACGAGTATAACCTTTCGAATATTTTACATTTTTAGTAAGTAATTGTTAAATATGAAAAACATGGTTTTATCAGTCAAATACTTGAAAGTGGTAAAAATAATCAGCTGAAATAATCGGCGGCTATGTATGTGGAGATGTGTGAATGTGGCAGAGGTGATGTGACATTCTATTCTTTCTGCCTATCCCTACGGGGAAGTAGCGTGACGGTTAGGTAGTTAGTTAATATTTAAATACTTTAAATCATTATCGAAACGATGCGGATATAAATTAATATTTGTAATATATCTTGCTTTGATATTTCTTAAAATCCATTGTGACATGTGTTTCCATGCATTCCGAACCATTTTGAAATATGATTTTTAGACATTTTAAATTTTTATTTTAGTAAGTAAATACCACTTTTTCTGAAAATCTATTGCACCACATTTTTCGATACAAAGAATATACATTTTATTTATTGATTTGGCATTCACCTTGTGGTATGACATGATGAAATTGTAAATGAGAACATTTGTTTTTTACCACCATAGTTATATTTATTTTTAACGACTAGTTTCAGAAGCCACAGATGCTTCCATCTTCGAGTCTGAATAGAAACTCAATGGCATATCAGTTTATATTCAGATTCGAGGATGGAAGTATCTGTAGTTTCCGAAACTAGTGGCTAAAATAAGTATACTCACGTGGTAAAAAACAAGTGTTTTAATTTACAACGGAATATATATAACGTTATGCATCGAAATACGTATCACAATAGATTTTAAGAAATAGTGGTATTCACCAAGTGAAATTTAATTAAAAACTTATATAAATATAGATTTATATTATCCACTGACACTTCGTGATGGAATTGCATTTTTAATTCATTATTAGATTAAAACCAATATTTTTAGCTTTTTCCAGTTTTTTATTTATTTTTATATTATTTTTATTTCCAATATTTTTAGCTTTTTCCAGCTTTTTACCAGTCTGATGATGTCGGTAACGACGAAACCCGGTCGCTGGTCAAATAAAAAAGTGGAAAAGCTAAAAATATTGGTTTTAATCTAATAATGATATAAATATCCTACCCCTTTCGACCTGTTATTTATAAATACAATGCCGTCCGATATCGAATCTAATTTAGTTTACCTTCATACGCACATAATTCACAACCTACGCTGGTAAATTTCATTCAGTTCACTACCATTTCAAATTATTTTCTTTCAATATTTAGATAAATTTATCGGCATCCAAAAATACCCGAAACCAAGCTAGCTGGTCAGTGGCCATAGCTCAGAATTGATTATAAAAAGCAGAGGTGTTTTTATGGCCTTTGTCGAAGCGGCAACATGTCTCCATCTTCCTTTTGCCCTTAATTTTTACCAAAACAAATTACCTGATTTATGACGAATAGAGAATGTGCAGGGGTACAAAACATTTGGTTCACATAACCATTGTTACATCAAATTTTATACTAAATGTAACAATTTAATATATTTCCCAATACTCACCCAGAACATATACGTTTCGATAAATTGCATTGAAGTACTGATTTTTTATGTTGTAATTCTCTATTTGAACCACTTCAGACATCCATTTTAAAGTGTTTCAATTACTTAATTCTATTCCGCAACAGCAAAAAATATGCATCCAAGTAAGGATGGGATGATGGCTTTTTAAAATATAAACAAATATTTCAACAAAGAATTCTGTATGTATGTGACTTGTATAAAAAATGCAATTAAATAATGAATAATATTAGTAAATACAGATAAACGTATGTTTATATGTGTAATACTAGACTTACGACCATATTTGTATTAAAGACATTTTACCGGAGAGTTTGTATTTATCCCTCCCAAATATGAAGTTTTTCTCATTTATCAAGTGTTTTTTTTTTTAATATTTATGTAAATATATATATACAAAATTGTGTGTGTGTTTTGTTTAAAATATAAAATGAAAATACTCGTATAAGATTACTTTTGAGTGTATTAATATAAACATGACAAGTTTCAAGAACTACAGATGTTTTCATTAGCAGGTGAAAATACAACTTTGTTTTTCACACCTACTGTTCTCGCCAAAAGTTGAAAACACATTTTTATACCTGTTGATGACAGCAGTCTGCATTTTCTCCTGTTGATAAGAACATCAATAGTCTCGAAACTAATCGAGTTTAAATAAATGAACTCAAATGTGGTGTTTTACTTCTGTTTTATATAGATATTTAAATCATCATGTTTTTCAACAAAGTTAATACCAAATGAATAAAGAATATAACTTTAGTCTTATGAATCTACGTGACATTAATGATATTTATTCGTGGAAATTATTCGTTGAAATATTGCTCACGAATCAAAATGTTTCGCCCCCCTGGCACAGAGAACATCACTGAAGATTAAAATAAAACCCCTTTGGCGCAAAAATATGTCGAATATAATGAGGGCCATGTTTTAATACCCTCGTGTTCTAGAATGCACATAAATAACGCAAAGCACCGCGTATTAGATCCGTTTGATTAAAGCAATATAAGCCTTAGTAAGTACCTAATATTATGTACGTAACGCACGTACTTGTATGCAGTCTGACCGAAGCGAAGATGGGTTTATTTATCCGTTAAGAGCTATTGGACATTCATTAAGTTTCTATTTCGTAAATGATGATTTACTTGGCACGATTTGTTAGTTAATTAATAAAATACTTTTCTGTGTATTTTTTATTTATAACAACATAAAATCTTTTAAATTATGCTTTTCTTTTATACATTTTATTAATTGATTCAATATCTCTCTACCTATATAAGGATTTACTTGGAAAATACCACAATATCTTAAAATCCATTGTGACACGCATTTTTTTGCATTTCTCATCATTTTTAAACAGCGTAGTTTGTTTGAAAATGTATCAAAACACGTGTTATAATACATTTTAAGAAATTGTGATATTTACTAAGTAAAACTTAGCTAAAAAAGAAATTTCTGTTGAACTTGTATTTACAGCATTTTTTCAATGGATCAACCGAGAATGGGATTATATGAGATATTTTATGCGTTGAAATTCACTACTTAATTTTATTCCATTTTTTTTAATAAACAGAAAATCAACTATTACTGTCATGTTGTTTTAAGAAGAAAAAAATACAATTATTGTGGTTTCAGTTTATTTTTCAGGTGAAAAAGGGCGAAATGATAAATTTGTAATAATTTTCAATCGAGAATCTGCTCTAACTTCATAGGTAATAAATATGTATGGATAATTTTGTCCAATAAAAGAGAACTTTTTTTATTAGAACTACTGTATTTTTTTTTTATTTAAATATTTTGAACAAAAAACACCTTTCGTGTTGTTCAACGACTAATTTTCAACGATGTATGATTTTATCATTTTTAAACCAAATACATTTATATTCATTTTCTTTGAGAGTAATACTAGCATTAGAAAAGTGATATAAATATATTGATTGTTATTCTTCTAAGTATTTTCTTCGGTCCACTAGGCAGCAATCACCGTGACAAAGACCTCCCTATCCTGTGCTTTCCCAAACATCTTATGGATCCCTCCAATCCCAGTCCAGTCGAGTAGAATTCTAAGCCAGGACAGTTCCTCCTGTTAATTCCACGTCCTCCTTATATCTTACCCCTGAGAATCAGGTGAAGTGCTTGATACTCCATCTGATTCGCCATGAGCACGTGACCAAGATATGAGAGTAGATATACAGACTTAATTAGACACCAAATTGTCATCATTCGTTGAACATTGTATATATTACAAGATAAATAGATTCTCCAATAGAGTTTACTCTGACAAGGTAAAGTCGACTCCTATTGGCCTTTTAAGTAAAAGTTGATTAACACGTTGACTGCCAACTACGAGATAACTCGAAGATTGCGTTCTTTACTAGGACGACGACTACGAGTGATCTCGTACTATGTTTACTTGCCGTATCCGTGCAGCTTAGTAGTATATCAGTGCTAATATGGATGAATAGATGTCTTCTGAACAGAAAATATAATTATCTACTATAATTAGAGTTTTTAATAATATACTATTATTAAATGAAATTGGCTTTTTAGATCGGAAATCTGAAAATTGCCGTGATAGTCAACGTGTTAAAGGCAAAGTGATGATTTTTGACCAACATTTACTAGTCATAGTTCAGTTTACCTTTAATAATATACTATGATTAAATGAAATTGGCTTTTTAGATCGGAATTCTAAAAATTGCCGTGATAGTCAACGTGCTAAAGGCAAAGTGATGATTTTTGACCAACATTTACTAGTCATAGTTGAGTTTACCTAGGGAAAGTGTACTATGACGGCCTTACTACTATTAGTATTTTCGCCTAACCTAACCACGCGCAGTTATATGTGGAGAGTAACCAAGAAGACTGGAACAAGGAGTTGGCACTGTCTTTCTTATCAACATTAACTTAACTGCGGCAGGCATAGTTAACTCTTCCTAGATAGAGTTAAGTTAAATGGTGATCCTAACGCTCAAAAAAATATGATGATGAATCAAGATTTTTTTGTTGATATGATATGCTCAACAAAGATGACGAAGAATATAGAAATCTGGACATATATTGGGCTCACGACCATTTATAGGCTAATTTAAGTGATCATATATACGCGTGTAACATTCACCATTTTATCATGATCGACAACCAATCTACTCAAATTTCGAATGCTTCAATTAAAAACTATAAATCAATTGATATAAAACTCATAAGCAGAGCTAAACCCAGAAAAAATATTTGGGCACACTCAAAATATGATGGTTGATATATAGGTGTAGTTTATTTACAGCATAAATTAAAATATGTATGTTTAAAAATATGTAGAATAAGTGGATGTCAGACTTCGGTCCTTGGTGCATTTTGTTCTGCAATCCTTAGTGCATGTTGGTCCTCGGGTCAGCAAAAATCATATGTGATTAATATTTTGTGCAGTTGTAAGTGTGTGAATAGTGCTACAGTAATGATGTGTAGTAATAATAATAATATAGATATTTTAAACAGCGCCATTTTCGTAAAATACTACCTCAAAGGCGTAGTAAGGGTGTCGTAATATTTGAAGGCTGCTGTAGTGATTGTTCTGACGAATAAATGAGTACGTCAAAAATCTCGGTTAGTGGTTATATACTAATATTACTAACATATTTGTAAAAAATAATTATAATGACCACAAAGTAAATCCTTTAAATATTTACAATATGAATGATATTAAAATATGATATCCTTCGTGTAATTGCTTTTAAAATTACATTTAATTACTTTAATTAATAATTTGTTACATCATTAGTTCGAAAAATACATAAATAACAGTAAGAGCTGCTTTTAGAGTGAATAATTCTATCATCCCGTAAATTGAAACAAATTATTTAGATTTTTTATTAGTAGGTACTCGTGTAATTAATGTTCATGGCCACCATTATTTTGGATTTTGTATCGAGATATTTCAATTAAATTAAACTCACTGCGCAGACACATAAATCCTTTCACCCCAATAAGGCTATTACATCGTTCTATGCTTAATTAAGTCTTCGTCATTCCCTGTATTTAAATTACATGGCTACACTTTGAAAAACTCCCTTCGTTTTGAAAGCTACTGAAGTATTTGGGAGGAATATTTGAAAGTGCTGAACTAATCCAATTTATTTAATTACTTTTGCATGATATAATTTTCGTTACAGCAATTATAATATTAATAATAATAAAATAACCCTTATCCGCAACCAATGGAGCATAGGGTACTGCACCGCAGCGACGCAGTGTTGTCTTGATCATTAATTTCATGAAAGGAAGATGATCAGCCCTGCGCTTCTTGTACCAGTCCAAGGTGATACTAAATAAATATGAGAGTGAAAATCACCCATATTTATTTTGACTCCCCCTGGGAATCGAATCCGGGTACGGGTACCTCCAGGAGGGTAGCCAAACGCGCTGACCACTACACTACGGAGATAGACAAGATATGAATAATATTTATGTCTAATTTAAAATATGAAAGGTGTGTTGAGTTGGTTTGGGCACGTGAATCGAATGAGTGAATAGAGAAGAGTACAACCAATTTATGAGGCAAATGTGGTTGGTAATAAAAGCAGAGGAAGACCGTGGAAAACTTGACTTAATCAAGTATATTAGATACTTAAAAATTGTCAGGTCGGGAGTCGTTATAATCGGCATATATTTATGAGAAAATGTATGAATGTGTAAGAGACGAAGATTGTTTGTAAGACAGATTGGTGAGGCGTTCTATACTCTCTGCCCACCCCTGCGGAGAAGTAGCATGATGCTTAGCTAACTAATTTCATTTCAGTTTTTTATTCTTACTTAATGGTTTTTATTTTTCATTATTTGAGATATCTAACACAGGCAAGGACGAGATAACACTTTTGCAATTTACATCAAGCGAACAAGAGGCGTAAAAACTTAAAACTATGAAAATTATGATAATTTTTATCGCAATAAAACCAGTAGGTAGGATGTTTTGTAAGCTTTATTCTCGTTGAAAAGTACCATTGAAAGCAGTAAATATTTCAGAGCCTGCTTATTTAAAATTCCCCCATAAAAATTTCAACGCAGGCAGTAAAAACTGTTTTTTCTGCGACCTTTTCTGTTGATTTGTCGACGGGCTACGGAAACATTAATTAGGTCTAGCAAAACTTAATCCGATTTGAATCAACAATGGTTTTCCAATTCTTTAGCCGATATATCTCTCATCTGCTTACCATTGGCGTGCCCTGAAACTTTTCTGACGACAAAACATGGTAAATTAAAAAAGTTTGTCATTACCTTTTTGTCGTCATTCGTTGTACTCTTCGAGCTCAAACTAAAATATTTCATTAATTCCAGTGAATACAGATTTTCAAGCGACATAAAAATCTTTTTAATTTGTGAATTTTTCGCTTCAAACATTATCAGTTCAGTTCAGTTCAGTGCCGAAAATCAGCATTCATTAAAGTAAAAACCTTGTATGCTACAGTGAAAAAGGAGAACTAATATAAGTAACTGGGTAAAAAAATTAAATAAAAGCAAAGATATTAGACATGCCTATTTTTTCTTGAATGTTTTTTGTAGATACTTTGTGGCACATTTTATAAACTTTATAAAATAAACAATTTCGTTTTTAACCACTTTTTTATAAGTACACTTTTTCTCCAACCGGTTTCGACATGAACCTTGTCATCATCAGGGTTTAACATGTACTAATTCTAAAACATTGAAAAACTCAAAGTTAACATAGTGGGTGGGTTTAACCCTTCCCTTACGATGCCAAAAACATCTCATTAAAAATAAATTTCCATAATAAATTATTTAAAATTATATTTAAACTCATTAAAATAACTTATTTATAATTATTATTATGATACACTATTTAAATTCATTCAAATAAAATAATTTTTTTTAAAGAAAAAGTATATAAAATTATGGTTTTCAACCCTTGCCTTGTTGGGTATATAAGAAAAAATAAAAAATACAAAAAAATAAACCCGGTCACTGGTCAAATAAAATAAGTTTAAAAAAACTTTGAATTTGTTATTTTATTATACTTATTATTGATTTAATACACCACTTAAGTTTTAGAAAAATCTACATAGATTTGATTTAAAAATAAAAATCTTATTAACATTTAAATAATATTTTAAATAACTAATAACTTGTAAAAACTGGAAAAGTGAATGGAAAAATTAAAATATAAAAATACCCTTAAAGGTATACTCTGATGCAAAAAATAATATAATCTTGAGCAGTAATAAATAAATTTAATAAAATAACATTTTTAAATACGACAAACTAACGAAAAACATTTGTATCACAGAAAAACACTTAATTGCTGCTCCAACTGGCTTCTTCCCATTTTTAAAATCCATTATTTTGTATGGATTTTTAAATTATTTCCAGCTGAGCATAATACTTCTTCTGGGAGCATATTACATACACTAGGGCCTATAAAAATTGAATACCTTTGGGCAAAATAAGGGCAAAATAAATCTGTGGAATATTTGTATTTCCTTCAGTTTTAAATCTGGTTCTTTTGGTAAGGGAAATGACATTGTAATAGGTAGTTATATATTGTAACATTTTTCTTTATTTCCAATTTATTATCTTATGTACATATAATGTTTATTAATATTCTAAATAATGGAATTTTATCAAGAAAAAAAAATACCAGTCGAAATGTAATTTCTCGGGCGTATGATATTACAGAATAATAAAAGATTAATAAATAATTAACAACCGCAAAAAAAAAAACAAAAAAAACAGCGCACGAGTAAAGAGTGTCAGAAATGAAGACGCTAAGGAGCATATCTGGGAAAAGTCTACAATATAGAATAAGAAACACCAAGATATGATAAATATTCAAGATCAAAGATGTCGTATGATCAAAGGGAAAGGCAACAAAGCATACAATGGTACCATCCAGACTCCCCCACATTATATTGCATGGCCAACTCCAAGGTAGACGACTCTTGGGCAGACCACCAAAAAGATAGATCGACAGCTGGGAATTATCATCGCTAGAGGGTAATCCCTCTTAAAAACAGCCGACAAGACCTACACCAAGAAGAAGAAGATGAAAATAATTAATAATTTTCTTAATTAATCCAGCAATCACATTGGTAATATCAATCCATTTTTTAAATCAGTTGTACATGGTAACTACATCTAAGTATTTCTTAAAACCCATTGTGACACGCATTCCGCAACATTATTGAATGTGGTCTTTGAAAATGATGCGGAATGCATCGAACACATATCGCAATAGATTATAGAATATAGTATTTACCATGCAAAATATATACTTATTTAAAATGATTAATAATGCAAAACAGAAAAAAAAAACACATATTCTGAGGGAACAATAGATTTTTCTTTTTTTTTCTTCAAATGTTGTATAGTATACGAACATCACGGTTGTTTTTATTTCCACGGTTAGTGCCAATATATCAGTGTTAATTTATTTTTCCCGTGCGCTAATGTAATCAATGGACGACTTGTATGAGCAAAGAAGTCCATCCGAGCGATTTATAACACTATTCACGTCACACCAAAAGATGCTCCGCCCTATGGCTAGATAGTGGTAAAGGATTGCAGAAGATGTCGAGATCTGATACGTATAAACAGTGCATTGTGTTCGTTTTATGTGTCCATTTTTTCTTCGAACCTAACGGTCGCATTCAGGTCGTGATCGCCTGACAATAGTTTCCGAAGGTTCTAGCAAAACGAAACGGTAACAAAATGCGTCAAACGTTAGCTGAGCTTCCTGTCATATCATATCAATCATTTCATTGTTTTTCATATAAATCGAACAAACTTTTTCCCTTGTTGTAACAATATAATACTCAAGTGGAAAAAAAAACAATTTTTCTAATTTTGATTTTTTCATGTCTTACCACAAAGTGAATGTCGAAATAATAAATAAACTACGAACAAAATATTCTTAAAAAAAAACATGCTAGTTGTCACTATATGAATGTGGTTGTTATTAAAAGCAGAAAAATACCGTGGAAAACTTGGCACGATTAAGTATTTAAAATACTTTAATAAGCGGGTATGTAATGTGGAAGAAGCGAGGAATGTTTACAAAGACATAGTGGTGTGGCGTTCTATTCTCTCTGCCTACCCCTGCGGCGAGCGGCGTGATGGTTAGTTAGTTAGTTAAAAAGTTCGCATTCGCAATTCAGAAAGGAATATGGTACTTATCTTCAAATGTTGGTTTGTAAAACGTTTATTTAAAAGACGTAAGTCAGTTTAAGTACATTACGCTAGCTTTGTCCGCACAGACGGGCACTTGAGGTAAATCCGTAAAACCCATTTCACGTTCCGTCAACTTTAAGATGAATTTTAAAAAGGTTACAACTATTTTCGTCCCTCTGGCAAAGCTCTGGTAGAAATTAAAATCCGGCGACAGAGTCCCGCGGTCTTAATATTCCCACAAAGGAAGGCTTTGCCGTTTACCAGAAATTTCATCACTTTAATTACAAAACAAATACAACCGGGGGCAGACTACCCTTGCTGACTGATGCGTGAACATAATTACACCGTAATACGTTGATCAAAGACTGGAATTTCATCCTATTTATTAGACGGGACAGAAATTTGCATACCAATTCGCTGAGGGAGAAGCGCCCGACCGACCCCCCGCAAGCTGCATGTCGTCTGGGAAACTCCCTCACTCTGCGCCGCATACTTCCAACACTACTCGGGGTGATATTGTCAATCAAAATCGCTAATTCGAGTGCATCAAAGGTTAATGGGAACAGATTACGGGGGCGAGCGACAAGACGTTATGAAATAAACACAAACAATGCTAATAACTCCCTGTTTCTATCAACTTATATACGTATTAAGTGTCTTATATTGGATTATATTCATTATTACATCTACGGGGTGGCATAAAATACAGGGCGATTTTGAAATGACTGCTTATTACATTTCAAACTTTATTTACACTAAGTTAAAGAAAAGAATTAATAATTTAAGTTTTACTTTGTTACTACCATTGTTTTTCTTAAAATCTAATGTGACACGTATTTGGATGTATTCTGTACCATTTTTAAACTCCGTAAGTACAAATATTTACACAAGATTGCATTTCTAATTATTATATTTTAAATAAGTCATTTTTCATTCAATTCTTGTCAAACTCCACTCTTTCTTAAAATCTATAGTAACACGTGTTTCGATGCATTCCGCTTTGTCACAATAGACTTTAAGAAATAGTAGTATTTACTAAGTAAAAAATATATGAAAAATGGAAAGATATAATCACAAAGCGACTGCAGAATCAATTCATTAAAATGAAGGAAAACATTTTTTTAAAGTAAGCAAAACGCAATACGATATGTTTCCATTTATTTTAAAGTATAATTTAAATACATTTTCATTCAGTTCTGAAGTACAATATAAATATGTTTTCATTTATTTTTTAATGTATCACTTAAGCCAGCCAAAGTGAGGTCGTTAGACTTAAAATGCTCAGACTTCTATCTCCCTTCGTATAAAAACAATAAATGCTTCATCTCAATGGAGGCAACTATTATTATTCGTAGAGTGATAAATCCAGTGTCTGCTACATAAATAATGGAGAAGAAAATATAGTTAAATAAAAACGATAACTCCCTTGATATAATACAGATAAATAAATCTCTCTTTCTTCGTTTCATTTATCTCGCGTTATAAAAACGGGCCTAATACAAAATCTCGAAATTATGTCAAAGCGGCTTTATATTTTATGCATTTTTCCACAATAGAAGGAGAATTCGCCTCGAGCATAAACGAAATAAATTTGCGAATAAAGATAAAACTTAAATGAAATGAAGAATTTACGTTAAAATACTATAAAACATTTCATCTGGAAACAGACGCAGACGGTTCCACATTTCTGGCATACTAAAACCAATCCCACATTCGGAGGAAGCATAGCCGAGATGGAAGGAGTTACACATCACGCGAATTTCATCAATCCGGTTTTTATTGCATTTTAGATTTGCCATGGCTTCCAAACGATGCGTACGAGTATGAATCATAAATCGCGTTTTATTTTTTATGTCCGTTTAATCTTTTTACGGCCTTAATTTATCTTATTTATTATAAAATAAAATATAACATAAAAAAGTACAATAGGAAAAAGACAATAAAGAAATAACTGCTGCAGATTACAAACAATCCGTTATAACTAATCTAAATGAAAACATGAGATATGATTTAAATGAATATATTTCGTCTCAAATTATTCTTGGTTTAAATTTAGAATTTCTTTAATACTTATTTTCACAAAATGTTCTTTCAACAATTTTAAGGAATGTTTCTCTTTTATATTCAAATATATTGCTCACTCCTTTCAACTACGTCATAAATCAAAAAACTTGATTTTTCAGGAGTTCGTTTTTAAAGTTTAAAAATATAATACAATGTATTAAAAATAAATATCAAGCTACTTATTGAACTTTTTACTGTGCAACTGATCTTTTAAGGTAAAACCTTAATGTTTTTTCTCCATTTGAAAAATATTAAGTTTATTTAAAAATAACCTTTTCTTCAAAATGCAAAAACAACACTTTCTGCCCTGTAGCGGGTAAATATTAAGTAAAAAATATGCCGCTTTTGCTGGGATATAGTACATTTTCTGGGCATTCCGAAAACACGCACAACTGAAAATTGACGAATTTTGATTTATGACGTTCTTGAAAGAAGTGAGCGATATATCAATGATTTTTTTTTTAATTAAGTTACAATGCTAGATATTTTACTATTTTGATTTCAAATATTAGGATGAGAGATAAAATACCGTAACGAACATATCCAACTACGCATAGAGTACTGCATGAGATAATTAAAGGAACACCTTGATGAAGTAGAAAATATTATATATTGTTATCGTTGTATGATAGGATTAAAAAAACATTAGATAGAAATTTAAGGGTGAACGAGGGATACTTGAATAGATTAAGAAATGTTCTTTGAGGCGGTGTGGGCAAGTGGAGTGAATGGATAACAAGAACATTTACCAAACAATTTATTTGGCAAATGTGAACTGGAGAACAGAACGAGGATGAACAAAAATTACTTGGCACGACCAGATTAATCAGATGCTAAAATCTTGTAGTGTTTAGTCTATGTAACCGTGTGTATGTATGACAAGATGTATGGATTCGAAGGGAGCTAGGAATGTATCGGGACAGACAAGTGTAGCGTTCTATCCTCTCTGCCCACCTCTGCAGAGAAACGGCGTAATGTTAGTAGCAGTAGTAGCTTAAATATACTTAATGCTAGTGGCGATCTCACCAGAAACACATGGATCCCAGAAATGCGTCTTTTTTTCCAAATATAATAATCACAAAAAAATTTGAATAGGTACTTTCTTCACAGTTTTTAAGTTAGAATTTATCTCCAAAAAATCCTACCATAATTTTTGTAGAAAATTATCTTTTACCACATGTTGTAAATCTGTGCAAGAAAGCTAACAGTCGCAGTACAATTTCTTCCCCATACTTGCCCCTTGTCCTTTAAGTCCAACTTTGTATTACGAGCCTACGGGTGGGTGGGCCAATCTTCCCATTTCAATATACTTATAAATAAAAAAAAATTAAACATACAAACGGGTATTATGTGTGTCCTCCCAGGGTATTCAAGGAATAGAGAAACTCGTATTGTCATTCATGCGGCATGGTACAATGCTATGTGACAGGGGGCTTAGCATTATTTAAGTAGATAAAATATGGATGGCACACTATAAGAAGGGCAGGTTTAATATAATTAAAAAAATATTTAATTTTTGGATAATTTATATAGAGCCATTTTCGTAAAATACTACCTCTGAACTGCATTTTATAGAATAAACCAGACAATAAATTAGACCAGTCTGATTATGTCAGTTATGACAAACCCGGTCGCTGGTCAAATTAAATTCATGGGGAAAAAACTACATACATAGTTATTATTTTTTCTATAAACGCGTTTTCAGTTTTTTTTCTAAAGGTCATCTCACTTCACTGTTTCTAACTACTGGTGGAAGATCATTACATAGATCAATTTAATTGGCTGGTTTAGTGCATTTTTATTTTTTATTTTTAATTGGTAAATTACTTTTTTTATGGTTGGAAGATATAGCTATTTATTTTCTGTACATGAAGTTTAAATAAAATAAAAAATAGCATTATTTCATAAAATCTGCTTAATACGCGTTTTGATGCATACCCCATCATTTTCAAAGTGGAAAAATCTAGATTTGTGAACAAGTATTTGGACACACTCATAATTTTGTGATATTTTTTTTATCTTAATTCTAAAAAAAAGTATTCAAATTCCACTGCTGATGTAGGCTTTAAAATTATGGACATGCAAATAATATCGACACTAAAAAAATCTTTAGCACCCACCGGTGAATAGCAATGCGATCCTTTTTATTCTGAGCCTATATTATCTGTGTGCAATGGCTAAATACGAATTTTGACACTAAACTGCCCGTATTAATACATGAGGCGTGTGGTCAATTGGGAATAATGGTAATCGAACAAAAATATTTTTATGTTGTCAAAATGTGATCACTCCATCTTAATTGTACACAATACACATTGTATTTCTTTATATGCCTACGAAATAATGAAAAATATTGACCGCAGAAAATATTTTTCGAAGAACTTTTGACCACCGTATTTAATTCAGATTTATAAACTAACTAACTAACCATCACGCCGCTTCCCCGCAGTGGTAGGTAGAGAGAATAGATCGCCACACCATCTATCTTTGCAAACATTCCTCGCCTCTTCCACATTCATGCATCTCCTCATACACAATCGCCGATTGTTTCGACTCCTAACCTGACCGCTTTCAAGTATTTGGCATACCTGATCGTGCCAAGTTATTCTCGATCTTCCTCTGTTCCTTTTTCCAATTACATTCGCCCCATAAATTTGTTTTACCGTTCTTTCCTTACTCATTCGTTCTACATGTCCAAACCATCTCTACACACCTTTCCGTATTTTAGCGATAATGCTTGTCTCAGCTTTGCATTCCTTCCTTATTTTACTATTCGAACATCTATCATACATCGTTTTGTCGCACATTCTTCTGAGAGATCGTATTTCGACTGCATTCAGTCTACTTTCATCCTCCTTTTGCCAACTCCATGTTTCACTTCAGTAGATTAGGGTCGAAACCAGGACTCCGTTGTGTACTGCCAGATTTATTTTAAAGTGAAATTTCCTAAATTTGTTTTCCCAAATTAATACATAGCAAAAAGCTCTTCATGAAGTATTTTACAAAAATAATACTGTATAAGTTATTCACAATTATTATTTTTGATATAATTACATCTAATGATTTTTAATAATCATATTAAATGCATCGAAACACGTGTACCAATATATTTTATTAAATTGTGGTATTCTCCTTGTGAAATATTATTTCTAAAAATACATATTATAATATGTATTAACTTTATTATCTTATTAACTTTATTTATCTTCCCAGTAGCCAAAGTTATGCATTATTTTGATTGTTTTTATTAGTTTTCTACAAAAAAACGAGAAATTCTACCGAATTTTACTAAGATATCTACTGTGGTATAATAATAATAAATGCATTATCGTCTACTGTTCTAAAATCCCTCAATGTAATGTTTTTATGTGACTTGCCTCCTTAGTGTTGCTTCTCAGAACTGTTCTCTAGTTTAATTTACCATTTTAAAAGTTTAAAATAATATACATGTTTGTATGCTTGAAAAAAAACGTAAGATAATGGGCAAAGCTACTGTTTACGATGTGGCCATATTTCAAAACGTAAATTATCCCTTGGGAGTGTGTCCCAGTTATTTACAATAGGAACAAACAATACATTTTACTGGGTCATAGAGTCCAACCGAGTAATTGTTGTGAAATGGCACACTGTCGTCTTGGTATGTCTTGGCATTGCCATGTGATGTCTTCTTCCATCTTAGAAATGGATACAATACTCCCGGGGCAACTTTTATGTCTTTCAAAATATTTTGTGCAATGCGTCTCCATTGTAGGGTGGACATTCTGCGTATTGGTTTTGTAATCACAATGTGTCCATTTCGTATCGTATTTCGGTTTTATAAAAGATATTATTTCTTGGATAGACATGTTACTCGTATTACTGACAGAAAACGTTGGGTTGTGACACATGTTTCGATTCATTTAATGTCATTATCAAATACCGTAAAATAAAATTATGAGAATGCATCAAAACATGTAGAAAATAGATTTATTTAAATAGTGGTATTTATCAAGTAAAAATTAAGATTATTCTTGGATAGTTATTACCACAAAGTAACTGATTTTAAAAATAATTTTTATTGTTTTACACAGTAATATTAAAACTCCTAAAAATATATTTATTAAATACCCAAAAAATCATATGAAACTGTTGCCGTTTTATTTAATCTTTTTGCTTTTCAATATTTATTACAATTATAAGGTTAATTTTTAATTATTTTTATGATAATTTTTCCCCGTGTAACTTTTTTTTCAATTGTCAATCATAGATTTCTTTTTATACATGTATGTTTTTACATATTTATCAGCAAGTAAAGTAAATACTTCAAAATGCCAAAAATTTCAAGCAAAACAATTTATTATTAGATAAACTATTATCACAACCATACGAAAAAATATAAATCCATGTAAAAAGTAACCGTCTACTCTGGGACTCGACTTTTTTAATATTTTTAGACACATTTGATTTATTAATTATTATCAAATAAAATAAATTATTTAAATATTTAAAATACCAATTTAGTTTTAGTTTACCAGAAATTTCTTATTTATTTTCTTTTCCTACCATTTTCGCTTACGTACTTACAATATATCAGTATACCTACAATATACTCCATTGAGAACCACCAGTTTGGCTTCTCTCTTTATCATTATTCGCAACTATAGTATTTCGAGCAACAACTCCCTGCATTCACTTTTCTTTCAATATCTATATCCACTGTTTAAAGCCTTCAAAACAAGTGTATTCCTAGATAAATGTATAAATTCTTTCACTCGTTCCAGGCCTTAATCATAAAATACCATTTACTATCATTTAATAGATTCCACATGTGACATCACGACACACTCAACACCAAAAATGTCCTTTCCAGTATTCCCACGAGAAGTCGCGTCTGCTGCAATAATTTGAATTATTTCTCCGAGGGTATCACAATGGGTGTCAAAGTGTATAAAGCATCCAGCCTCTCTGTTTTAATACCATTTCGTTTAACAAAGGTTGGAATAAAACAGATCTCCTTTATAAAACGTCAATCCACTTCCAGCCATTATATGTATCCGAGATGGTATATAGAAATCCTTCTTTACAGGTAAGTTATCCGAAAGGGCAAGATTAAATCTCTGTTCACCTTGCTCTTAAAGGATTGCCTTTCATCCGATTCTGTTATTTTATACAACAAATAATTCGTCTACGTCTACATGATACAGAATACACATCGGCAATTGTTAAGGTTTTTTTTATATAAATATATTACGAAAGCCAATCTTTTTGGCGAAATCTTATCGAAATCCGTTTTTTATTCATAAATCACGCTCTGTTGAATACTCCAAAAATGTTTTTAAAGGTTCATATAAATGAATGGGCGCAGTCTTCAAAAAATATTTTTATTGTGTGAATGCATTTTTTATTCTTTCCATTTTACTTCAAAAAGTATGATTGTATTTTATAATATTTATCACATCAGAATACCAATAAACCTCAGATTTATTTATTACCTTTTCAGGTTCTTATTTCGTAATATGCAAAAAACAAATTAAATTTACCGAATAAATCAAGTATAAGTAATTTTTCGTAATAAAAATTACCTGTAATATTAATATTTGACTAACCTATTTTCAATTTATTTTGTTTCGTTAAAAAAACACCTTATTTAAATAACGGTCTTCCAAAACGAAAATAATCAACAAAATCGTTATTATTTTTTTTTATTTAGATAATTTTACATTTATGTTTATTACCTAATCCTTATCCTAACTTGAGAACATTTTTTTCTAAGGAAACTTTTATATACAAAGGGAGTAAGGTTATCTCTAGGAAGTAGGTGTGAGTGGGTTTACTCAATATATTGAATGTTTTTATAAATTCAGGAGTAATAAATTTATGACAGAGTACAGTATTGAATTGTTGGGTAATTTATCCAAAATAAAACAAGGTTTGTAGGAATGAATTCTACATTTATTTATGTAGGTCTAAGAGTTCATATAATTATAATACTAATAATTACTAATAATAGCAATTATTGTTAGTGTATAAGGACATTTTGTGAATACTTTTAGTCAGTGTTTGATAATGTCCTAAGAAGACGAAACGCGTCACGTATTAACATATCCATCAATAAATGTAGAATTCAATCCAACAAACCTTGTTTTATTTTGGATATATTACCCAACAATTCAATGTGGAATTCTACCAACTGTTTGCAGTTACAATAAATGAGTACAGTATTGACAGAAAATAACATATTTTTATGTATTAATTTTAAATCAAACACAGATTTTTTGAGTCTACTAAGTTGTATTTTATTAACAAAAAACACATAAAAAATTATATTGTGACAATTGTTTCGCCTTGTTAGGGCCTTAGCAGGTACATTCGTTTGATAATGCCCTAACAAGGCGAAACAATTGTCACAATATAATTTTTTATGTGTTTTTTGTTAATAAAATACAACTTAGTAGACTCAAAAAATCTGTGTTTGATTTAAAATTAATACATAAATTAAAATGGAGTTCTACAAATTAAACGCCAAGTCAATAAATAAACATATTTTTAGGTATATCATTATTTATTATTTTTCCCTTGACAATGAATCTCGGTATGGAAGCTTACAACCTGCTCCAAATCACCAAATAACAGTGGAAAAACAAACTTGACTCGTCTATCGGCCATCCTGATTTGTTTCTGCCTCTATCGGCGGACGAACAAAAGGTAAATCATACTTGTATTGAAGAATAATCCGATTATGATGAACGAGAGTCGCCAGGATCCGAATCCCCTCGAGAACGTCTCACAAATTAGATCTTATGAGATTCATGTGGAATGGAATGCCAACTCCCTGAGGGCTGGCTCCTTCACAAAGCAGCCTCCGAAGGGACGTTTAATAAAAATGAACGGACGCGACTCCCTGCTTTGAACGATTTTTCGTATCTTACTATACGTTTCTAATTAAAATTCTTCTCGAAAATTCCATTGTCTTCGATGTTTTCGATAAAGCAAATAAACTTTATTTTTTCCGCTAAATTCAACGTTCTAATAGCGGATATTTATGCAAAATATTGAAATTTTCGGATCGATCAAGGCATTCCAAAAAAGTACTGAATTATTTTTTGACATCTCAACAAATATGAAGAAGAATATGGAAGTCTGGGCATTTACGAGGCTTACGACCGTCATAGGCTGGTTTAAGTGATCACTTTACACACGTGTAACATTCACCAATTCTTCCCATGATCGACAACCATACAACTCAAATTCTATATATATGATCCAATATTCATTATTACTCGTAATAATGGTCTCTTCTTGAGAATAATGATCAATTTAATACTGTATTATCTAATTAATAACTGATTACATAGACTTTTGACACTTTCAGAATTTAGGTTCTTATTAATTGAGTCTTACCAATTTTTGCCTGTCCTCGTCCTGTTCTTCCATTCACATGTGCCAAATATACTTTCCTAGTCATTTCCTCGTTATCTATTCGCTCCACATATCTTCATTTTTAATTCATCACACAACTTAATATAAACTTACATACTAACAAATCACACAACAATTTTCCATAGTCTGAGGAAACGCAAAATGCTAAAGGTTTTTTAATACTTGAAAATAACAATAATGAAAATTTTGGACAATTTATATAGCGCCATATTCGTAAAATACTACCTCAAGGGGGCTTGTTAATAAGCTTTTTTTCCGAAACCTTGTTCCAAAATGTGACAACGAAAAATGATGATTATATCGTAAGTCAAGATAAGAAACTGCATGAATTTTGTTTTCCGGTGTGACTTGATAACTATTTATAATAAGGACTTCCCGATATTTCCTTGTTATCCCTAAGGAACCCACGTCATAAGGGATATGTATGTGCCAACGCCAGCTACCCGACATCAATTTTGATCCCGATATAATGAAGGCCTGAATGTTGCCAAATTATTGTATATGTTCGGTGTTCGTTGTCTAGCATTATCTTAGGAACAAAGAAAATATAAATGTAAACAAAGTAAGAAATATCACGTCTTTTTTAAAAATAAAAATAATAAGACTCCTTTTTTTATTTTATTAATATTAACAAAGACTTGTTCGAGAACTTCATAAGTTCTCGTCAACAAATAAAAATACAAAACCAATTAGTATTTTCATGTGTTGATGAGTTCACACCTAAAGTTCTCAAAACTAGTCGTGTTTGCAAAAACAAACTCAAAAAGTGATAACAAACAATTAGTATATTTTTGTACCAGTTCAGAGTGATATTAAATAAATATGAGAGTGATAATCACTTTTATTAATGTTGACCCCCCCTGGGAATCAAAACCGGGACCTCTCGCATGTCAGCTAAACTCGCTTACTACTACACTACGTGGCGGACGAGTAAAGATGTACTTATGCAAAAAATACATCGGTTTAGGTACAAGGAACATACAATGCATATCGTATTAATTCGAGTTATTGACCAGGATGGAATCTATTGCATTAATTTCACATTAAACACACATCAGTACCTACAAATCTACCTAAGTTAAGTTTAATTCCGATGAGGCGTGTGTGTATTGTGTTCTGTATTTACACGTCGTGTGTGAGTATTGAGAATTTGGAATGGAGCAATAATATTGTATCAGTAATCCAATAACAATCAAAAGTGATATCCCGTAATTCTCCCATAATAATGAGCGTATTGGAAATGACAACCCTAATGCCTTGTTAATCCACATTTGTAAACTATTATATATTGTATGTTAATTCCAGGTGATTAAACATACCTCATATGTACCAACTAATAATCCAAATACACACACATCATATTAAGTATACACACACACTCACACACACATATATATATATATATATATATATATATATATATATATATATATTTATATATATATACATATATATATATATATATATATATATATATATATATATATATATATATATATATATATATATATATATATATATATATATATATATATATATATATATATTATATATATATACATATATATATATATATATATATATATATATATATATATATATATATATATATATATATATATATATATATATATATATAAATATATATATATATATATATATATATATATATATATATATATATATATACATATATATATATATATACATATATATATATTTATATATATATATATATATATATATATATATATATATATATATATATATATATATATATATATATATATATATATATATGTATATATATATAAACATATATATATATATAAATATATATATATATATATATATATATATATATATATATATATATATATATATATATATATATATATATATATATATATATATATATATATATATATTTATAGTACCAATATAACTCTTTCTTTTAGATAAGAAAAAAGGTTAACAAAAATGTTAATAATATTAGTATATAGCCACTCACCAAGATTTGTATGTCTACGGATTCGAGACGTACCCGTCCCTTCGTCAGGACAATCACTACCGCACGTCTCGAAACCGGTAGACATAAAAATCTCGGTGAGTGGTTATATACTAATATTATTAATATTTTTGTAAAAAAATGAGTAAAAATGACTTACCAAAAAGTAAATGCTTTAAATATTAATAATATTGTGAATATAAAAATTATAATATCTTTTTTAAAATACGCAATAGGACTATGGTGGGACTCCATAATCTTTAACAAACATCAACTTGGATGTTCTTTTCTTTAGCTAACACATATCATTTTATCATGTTGTGTGGTTTAGTTTAGTTAAATGAAAATAATGATATGTATTAAAAATAGAGAAAAGAGAAAACATTTTAATTTGCTCTTGCATGTTACACATGTACGATTTCACAATGCTTATGGGAACACAATATTTTATTTGTTGTCAAGAAGCACGCTTTCCACCATGAGCAATGTTCCGCATCGCGTATATAGCTGTTACATTCAACAGATGTCGCTGCCATTGAGATGAAAAGGTGTTATTCAAAGCGCTCTTATTCAAAGCTTAAATCACTTCATAATTTGAAAAGCAGTGTTCTGAAATTTCACCGAGCTTGGCACCTTAATAAATTGAGCCGAAGTGAATTCGGAAACTCCCTACCTCCCGTATTATTCCTCCTCCGCCATTATGCGTGCGAAATCCTTTCGGATCAGGAGAGGAGGATCACGGAGGAGGTTTAACGATTTGAATTTTCTCCTCTGTTTGCTAGTTGCAAAGATTAACCAAAGGGATGGTATCTCACCGAGCGGTTGCTAATGAATTGAACTGATGGAAATAAATGGTCGGGCAGACTTTCTTTGCGAAATCCACTTATCTTGGGGGAAAGTCGATAGCCGAAATAAATTGTTATTCCTTCGGACGAGATTACTGCGAGATTTTGTTTGTTCTTTTGATGTTGATTCTGGCCTTAATCTGTTCCACATGAAGATTTAGCAGCGGGTCGATTTAATTTCGTGTACCTAGTATCCAGCGCTTTACACAGCACTATTAGGTATTAATTATTAATCCAAATGAATAATATTAATAAATATAGTATGATCTTCATTAAAAATTACGTCAGCGGCGCTTCGCTACTAAAAAGTTTTTTTTAAATAATGGAAACGATTTAGCACACAAACGCGTTTTTATATTCAACACTGACATACTATTCATAACATTTTGAGTGTGTTCAAATCCTTGTTCGCATATCTGGGTCAAAGTATAAACTGCAAAAAAATTGAAAATCAGGTTTCAGATGTTTCCAGTATGTAAAGAGTCTTTCCAATCATAGATGGCTGTTGTGAACTCAATCACGGAACATCGTGCGATTGATCATATATGTATGACTTTCAAAATTTGAGTAGTGTGATTGTCAATCATGGGAAGAATGGTGAATATTACACGTGAGTAAAGTAAACATTTAACCATCCTATGACAGGTCGAAAGCTCTGATGAGATCCATCTTTGTTGAGATGTTATTTTTTTTAATAAAAGCATTTATTTAAATATAAATACATACTTCGTGATAAAGCTATTTCACTTTAACGTTTCATATTCTTTGTCACCAAAAAAATCTTTGTTCAAAGAATATAAAATATCTCACTTCCAGTAAACCGAATATATTATATCCGGTCTTTAGTGTGCGTGACAATTATTTCCAAAAGTCACAAATACAATGTCCATCTGCCACATTTTTTTCCAAGTTCTTGTCATATGAGAATGGTAATACGCGTCAAATAGAGAAGTGAATAATGGAACGTTTCCCTAGTTCAAGATGGCTTTATTTGCTTAAATCTTGTGGGTCTAACCTTAAAATTAATTTTTGAAAGGCAGTAGCACAATAGATTGGTACTGTTTACTTAGATTTCCAAGTCAGGAGCCAAAGGAAGGTATCCAATTGACAATGGTGACCATTTACTAAGTGTAAAATTACAAAATCATTCCTTAAAAACTCCAGTGCCGTCCGTAATTTACATCGTCACTGATTTAGTAATATATTTGGAAACATTTTTCTTGTATTATATATTAACATCAAAATCCTAATTGATGGTTAACTTTAAAATATTAAAAATCAATTTTATTATAAATAAATAAAATGTTTTCAGCATTTGGTGAAAATGGTCTAGTGGAATTTTCGACTTAATTGCAGAAAACATCTTTAAATAAAGGTTTTATAAAATTACATGTTTTAAATTTTAATAATGCCTTTTTCTAAACCTTTCGATGAAAGCTAATCTGGCAGTACACAATAGAGTCCTACTACCAAACGTAATGTATAGAAATGAAGGGTGAAGTCGGCAAAAAAGAATGACAGTAAACTTAATGCAATTGTAATGCGATCTCTCAAACGAATGTGCGTCAAAACGATGTAAGATAGATGTTCAAATGGTGAAAAAGGGAAAAAAATGTAGGCCTAAGATAAGCATTATCGATAAAATTAAAACAGTTATCGGCTGTCCAAACTCGAAACACAGTAAGGGACATTTTTTAGTAGTACGTTTTTTGCATTTTTGGACTAAGTAGATTCTACTTAGTCCAAAAATGCAAAAAAACGTACTACGAAAAAATGTCCCTTACTGTATTTTAAGTTTGGACAGCCGTTATGTTGAGATGGTTTGGACATGTTTATCGAATACACGGGGAATTTATTGATAAAGCAAATTTATGAGTCTAACGTAGTTGGAAATAGGAGCAGAGGAAGGCCGAAGAAAACTCTGCATGATCAATCATGAATATCAAGATCAGGTAATTTTATCATGATCAGGAATTGTAGATCTGTGTGAAATATTGATAAATGTGGAAACTATCGTAGATGATTTCGGATATTTGGGAAGTATGTTTTCTAGGGATGTTAAGATTGTGAGCGTCCGGTGTTTGAAAATGATGCGGAATGCATCGAAACATGTCAAAATAGATTTTAAGAAATAGTGATATTTAACAAGTAAAACTTAAATTTAATAAGTTATGCCTTTCTAGAAACTAAAAATTCAACAAGAAAATAGAATCATAGTGAAATTTGAAGTGTATAAACTTGACCACTTTATATCCGTTCAGAGATCAAATTGATCTATTGAAAAATGTAATATTTTTAGTTTGGTCGCGCGCCGCCAGTGGCGCATGCAGCGGCCGCAAGACCCGCCACTCTGTAAATTTCACGAACAATTTGCTTTCAAAAGGTTTGCTTTGCGTAAACATTCTGATATATCAGTGCCCACCTCTCTCGGTAACTGTCATATGTTCGGAACCGACGGCTTTTGAACGAATTCGAAATATACACAAATCGAAAATATCGTCTATTTTAACTACTGGACTCACCATCAAAATAAAAACATTCAATAAAAACACCAAATAACTTTGTTTTAAATACAACTTTGACCGTTCTTAATTTAAGTTTTATTTGGTAAAACCACTATTTTTTTAAATCTATTGTGACACGTGTTTCACAAAGTAGACTGAATGCAATTGAAATGCGATCTTTCAAATGTACTGTAAACGGATGTATGATAGATTTTCGAATGGTGACATGGGGAAAGAATGCAAGGCCAATATGAGCATTATCGATTAAATTAATAGAGATGATGAGATAGTTTGGACATGTGAAACGAAGGAGTGAAGAAAAAATGGCAACAAAAATTACTGGGTGAATGTAGTTGGAAATAAGTGCAAAGGGAGACCGTGGAAATCTTGGCATGATCAAGTAATTCAATTACTTGAAAAAAGTCAGGTATGTGATCTGTGGTATGGCGAGATACATTTTTGTGGTAGAGGCGGAGATTGTTTGCAAAGACTTAGTGGTGTGGTGTTCTATCCTCTCAGCCTACCTCTGCGGAGAAGCGTCGTAATGGTTATCTAGTTAGTAAAATAAAAAGTCGTTGAAAAAACTTTCAGTTTGAGACGTGTTGCCACACATTTGTTAGACATGTGGAAAAATCAATATATTACAGAATTAAAAATTAAGATATTAGAAAGGTATATTTTGGAAACTTAAAGCATTGTTAACTTTGTGGCATGGTAATATAAAACTCTCTTTAATTAAAGTAGTAATACACAAAGTGAACGATGAATGATAAGGAGAGTGTTATATTGGAATGGAACTTAACGCTGAGTTAAAGACAATCGAAAATATCAAGAAAGGGTATTTGGGGTGGTTTGAACAGGAAGAGCGAATAGAAAACGAGGGAATGAGTAACAAAGTAAATTAATACATATATTACTACATAATTTGGCTACTGAGTATCTAAAAAAACTGAATAATTTCACAGGCATCAATTAGTCTAAAATTCCTTTTAGAAATTTTGCATCGGCAATATTTTGATAAACAATAAAAAATGTTTGAGATACCCTCCATGCACTTTAAAAGTAATTAACATAATAGTGCTCAGACTAAGAGGCGAATGTTTACTTTAAAATTATTCACCATTGAGCGATAACAATGTTTTCTGTGTTGACATAATGTTCATAGTATTTTTTCTTCTTTTTTTCAAATAAGAAACGATGAACTCAAGTTTACTTTTCTCTTCAAGGCGTGCATAATGAACCAACACTTTTATGTACATATATTTTAATTTCTGTGTAAAAACCATTAAAAACTAGTAGAAACTATCCATCTTCTTTTATATAAATATCTATATCATCTTCTTTCATATAAAGAGGAATGATAGATGTGTCATATCAAGTTGAAACACCTATTAAAAGAAAATGTATACCTTTTACCTACAAATATATGATCTTCTCTCATATAAATCTCTTTATAATCTTCTTTAATATAAATAGGAATGATCCTTTCTATTAAAGCTAAATTACATCTTCACGAAATTTGAGTAGAAATTTGTGTAGTAAATTCAATCATAGAAAATAATAGTTTTTGTTATACATAATATAAACAATCACTTAAAAAAACCAATGACAGCGTAAGAGCTGTACATACTCAAACTTCTATATTCCATCTCAACAGACTTCTCCATCAATTTTGAATATCAATAAGATCTTGATATAAAAAGTGGAATAAATCCATCATTTGTGAAGGAAAATGTGTATACTCTCTAAAAAAATTATAAATATAAATTATAATGTAATATTCTGAATATGAACTCTTATATTCTACATAATATAAAACATTAAACAATATTCTAAATATATTATATTACATTAAGTGATCACCCAATCCTATCGCTTTAAATATTAAAACATCAAAATAACACAATAATATAAGTACCACTCCAATTTTTTTAACTATAAATCTATTTTACAATTTTTAGTATTTTTCTTCCTTGGCGAAATTCAATAATGTTATTAAGACATTTTAGTACTTTCCTATCGATATATCCAATCGAATGAATCATACATCTGTCAAATCAATAAATTATAACAATACGTGCTTTCCGCCACCGGGAGTGGACTTCCCATAATAGGGGTAGTTTAGAAAAAATCGCATTCATCGCTTCCGTCTACATTGACATTATTTAGATGACGTCACCAGACTATGGGAAGTAGAATACCAGGGTGCCAGGAAGCAGGAGAATAAACGGCGACACCCGCTGGCAACGCGCTAATGGTTGCTACAGGGGTGAAATGTTTATTTTTATTTCCCTAAATATCTCCTTTCAAGAGCAGACGTTTTAATACACCCGCTCAGCCTAAGTCATTAAATGAGACGGTTTATTTTTATACGCGAAATATATGTAAATTTCCTGTTCCGAAATGGCATCCAAGATATAAATTAGGAACGAAGTCACGTTTAAATATTGCATAAAATGAAGATCAAGTTGCAATAGGCTCGCAAAATGAAAATCTTCCAGGAATATCGTGTAAATCTTTTAGCGATAAAATTCTCAGTTATGACATTAATATAATACAATGAATGTAAATTTTATGGTCTCCAAAAGAGTCGTCTCGCGTCATTATAAATATATATATATGAGTACGTCTTACATACATATATTTGCATACAGATATTTACATCTCAAATAAATAAAATATTAATTATATACACTAAAATAGAAATATACAGATAAGGCAACGACAATAATCGGTCCGTACTTTTTATTTATATAAATTTTTATTTATATAAATCAAATTTCGATTAAATACAAGGTTGCAATTTAAATAAACACGGTTAACGATGTACATATACTTATATCTACATATATAAATCACAATTCCTTTGTGATGATATATTTTCTATCCAAGCAACCAGACTATGGAAAAATTATCTCTAAAGTCATTCAATAAATGCCTCAAATATATATACACCTTTGAAACGCTAACTGTTCATCATATCATCATTTTCTTAATTCTTATTCATCTCTACCCAACTCCTTACATTATTCTACTCATTTTGTTTCCTTGTTTTCATAAATTTACAGTTTCTTAAATAAACAATGTAATAATTGTTGTAATGCACAGTTCAATTTATTTTTATTTATGATTTTCGATTTGAAACCTCACATAATCGAAAATTGAGAGTATGATTTTTTTACGAATGATATTTTTACATTAAATATACATTTTTAAACTCTCTTCATCATTCATCGTTCACTTTGTGTAATACCACTTTGAAAAACACTACTTTATGACTACCGGTTTAGGAATAATAATTCCATCATCAGGTCAAATGTAGACTACAAGTGGTATTGCACAAAGAGAACGATAAATGATAAGGAGAGTTTAATATTGCCATACCACAAAGTTAACAAAGCTTTTAATATATTTTTTTCATTTTTGATATTATATCATATAAACTTTTTAAAAATTAGTAATTCTTACATCAATCAATCCTTTGTATAATACGTATTTAATATTTTACGCACACAGTAATTAATCACCACAAATCCAGTTTTCTTATATTTTTACTTCAATTTTTATATTTTTTCTCTCTCCATTAGCAATTTCGTTTATAATGATATAACAATTCACCCCTCTGGTGTATTAAAACATCCCTATAGGACACCATCAGCACCACCCTATGCTGCCCCATTAGACGTTCAATTATCAACACATTTCATTCGTAATTCCCTTGAAATACAATCGGGGAAACAGCGCATGACTTATTATGTCTGTAAAGACAATTCTTTGATTCAGAATTAATTATCAGGATATCAGAAATAATAAGAGTACCAGAAATGAATATATGTACTTTTGATGAGGTTTTTGACTCTCCTTGTCATTCATCGCTCATTTTGTGTAATTATGTCTTTTAAAAAACACTACTTCGTGACTCCCAGTTTCGGAATAATCATTCCATAATCAAGTCAAATGTAGATTAAAATGAAATTGTTACCGTCTGACATTTATACAAAATAAAATTTTGAATGAGAAGAAGAAGACAAATGAATAAAAATACGAATATTTTTAGAAGTGGTCTTGCAGTTAAATTTAATTGATTATTTAGTATGGGTAAGTCTTCGTTAATTCCTTTACTTATTTCTAATTTTTCTACATTACCTAAACTAAGACCAGTTTTAATTACATGTAAAATTTCTGTACCCATTGATTTATTAAAATTATGGTCTTCAGATATGAGGTTGTTGGCAAATTCAGAAAAAATATTATTATCAAGGCACCTTAGATGTTCTTCAATTCTGATATTGAATTTACGCGATGTTTTTCGATGTAAAAGGCCATATTACCAAATATGTTATATTAGCATACCACAAAGTTGACAATGCTTTTAATAGACTAAAAATAAATTAAACTTGTGTAATATGTAGTTCTTTATCTTGGTACTTTTTTATTAAATAAATCAAACCAACAGATAGTATTTAATTTAAGTTTTACTTAAGTAAATACCACTATTTCTTCAAATCTACTGTGACGTGTTTCAATGCATTCCGCATCATTTTCAAAGACCGTATGTAATGCTAATTCTAAATTTTAGAGTTAGGTCCTTGGGACTTTGAAAGTTGAAAATGGGGTAAGAGCTGTTTCTTATTTTTATTTGTTTTTTATTATTATTATTGCTTATCAGTGGGAACATATACAATAGGGGGAGGATTTAGCCATTGTCATATTGTTAATTATGGGTTTATTTTTATTTTTATGCATTTCTATCGTTGCAAAATGTTGCAGTTTATGGTTTTTCGTATTTAAAAGTGGATAGATTTTACCACAAAGTGACTGTGAAATCAATTAATGATAGTATTTAAATTAGATATATTTTCCTTGGATAATATTTCGACCAAGGCAATTTATTTTCCAGTAACATCGGAAATAATTTCTACAGCACATTGCCTTATAAAATAAAATAATCCTCAAGAATCCGATCGTCAATTCTCGCTTATGTGAATTTGAGAAACTCCATGGTTAAGATTGGGAATAAATTGGAAAGTATGAGCAAAAGTCGGGACGTATTTATGGCGTCTGGGGAATTCAAAGAGATTGTGAAAAGTAAAATATTTGGCCGCAAAATTATGCATTATGCATACGGGAGGGCCGGAGAGGGCCGGATTATCCGAAGATCAATACTTTACAGCTTTTGTGTATCCGAAACGAGAAAATTTAAATTATTTAACGCGTTTTTATTCAAAGTGACACATTTGTTAATTTATTAAGGCTACTCACATGTATTTACATGTTCATATATGGGTATTGTATACATTGCATTGCTACCCACCTGCATATTAAGGATAAAATGATATTTTGGAAGGAAGATTTCTTGACAAAAAATCTTCCGTGCTTTGTGTAAATAATTTGTCAAAATATTACATAAATCGTTATCTGCATATATTTCGAAATAATTCGACTTATACCGTTACAAAAATTATCAACATCAATACAGAAGATTGAGAACTTTTTCAATCTTCTTTGTGGTAGCTTGGATGATAGATAAGTGTATAGGTTTCGACCCCATAGACAAGTTTTAAAAGGATTTCACGTCGTATTTAAAAAAAAATAAAAAGTATTAAAAACCTATCCATATAAATAATAATGTAAATATTCGTTTTCTTAAAATCTTAAACACCATTAAGTAAGTTACCTATTGATTTGAAATGTATATATTTTAATAAACCATTTGTGTGCTTTTCCATTTAATCAAACTAAGCCATAGTAACACGCGGATAGCTAGTTTATAGTAACAATATACATAATTTAAAAAAAAAGTATCATTAAAATTGATTTTAATACAACACATTTCCAAGCAGAAGCGATCATTTTAATGCATTATATTCACCGGTTCCCAAATCGGTGTTTTATTCACCAAACGATTCAGAAACAATGCGTTTACACAAATTAGTGCCCAAATAGCAGTTTAAACTATCGTCAGAGGGTATAAAGTGTCAAGCGTGGTTCCTGAGGGCCTAGCCCGGGCACAGCAAGACATGTCAGGATGCATAACTTTAACCCTTCCGAACGAGGCGTGACACAAAACGTATTCAAAAATACACTCATACATATTTATAAGGACACATTACTTTTATGTCAAAAATAAAAATAAAAAAAGCTTCATAAGCAGGCGTTTTGCCTACCACAATAGAGTCCCCATCGTCAAAAGGTGCAGAGTAAAAGGATATTTTGTAAGTGTATACTTACTACCTATTTTTTCTTCAGAATTCCTTGAAGTAAAACATCATCCTTTTCTCAAAATGTTTTTACAAAACTATTAATTTAATTCAATTGGACTAAGATTCTATCCATCGTTTAACGTCATACAGATTTTTTTTACTTTATTTTTTTAAATCACTCTTAGATCGAAATTATGAATCTGGGTTTGATGATCTTAAAAACAGTTTTATGATTCGAAACCTCATAATATTTTTTTTTATAAAAAATGTACATAAAATATTGGTATTATATGATTCATTCATACATATTCAAACATTCTTTCTAAAAAGGCTTATCTGTTCCAAGCAGATTCAAATTGTTTACGCATTTATACATTTGTATACATGCTCATACAAATGTGGTATTTATATATATATATATATATATATATATATATATATATATATATATATATATATATATATATATATATAAATATTACGAAATGAGTATATTTTACTAATTTATCTCCTATTATATGTTTTTTCTTTCTTATTAAAAGGATATAAGTCTATATGGCATTTCTAACAGTAATTGTATAAGTTTTATTTTACTTTATTCATGTAAACACGTAAAGTGTTTTTCATAATAAAACTCAGAAAGTGGTCTTAAACAAGTATTTTATTTTCATATTTCAATCATATTTAAATATTCTACAAACTTAATGCCACAAATGATTGATTCTATTAAATAATAATTTTAACCATCAATATTATATAGTATCATTCTATTTATTTTTGTATATTTTATACAAATATGTGATATACATATTTATTCAATACTAGCATGAATCATTGTTAACCAAAACCGTGATTGAAATACCTTTATAATATTAATTATTTATATTGACTAGGTAGGTCCATATATGTCTACGTGTGAATGTTTACATCCAAATATTCTCATAACCTTTAATTGATTCAGAATTAATCCTATTATGTCCGTATCTTTGAAGATTTACGGAGGTGGCAGACGTGTTAACTACAATACAAACTGAAATATCAAGATTAAACTCATTTAGATTCGCTTGAAATATTTATTTTTAATATTTCATATCATAATTTGAAACGGGAACTGGAATAATTATTCTGAGCTGCCACGGTTGGAGCAATTTGCATTTTCAATACAAAAACAAATTCGGCACGCGCGTCGATTATGACTTTCGATGAATTAAAAGCTAAAAACACCAATCGATGAACAAGCTTGTTTGTGTATATCTAGCTCCTAATCTTTTGGACAATTTGCTTTAAAAATTTAAGCAGAATGAACTTGAAAGATAAACTGATAAAAAGTATAACGAATACCAACAGATACCAATAATCCCATCTAATCGTACATTCTCCTCCGACACACCTTCATTCACATAGCTCCATCCGCTGATGATCCTGAAGCTACCTTGATTTGGTCAGTCTATCTAGTGAGGATCTTTCTTTTCTTCTACTACCTTCAACCCCTCCCATGACCATTAGTTTTTAAAACTGTTATCGCTTCTTCAGACGATGTTGTCGAAAAGCTAAAAAACTCATTTTTAAACTCTACTCAAATTTATAAAAAAAAAGTAAGTGGAAGCAAGTAATAAGTATTAAAAATTAAAGTAAAAAGTTTTTTTGTATTTCTGTTTTTTTCAATAAATACAGAGACTTCCGTATTCTTCTTCGTCTATGTTGAGAAATCAATATAAACAACCTTATTGGACAAATCCAGATTTGCGAACAAAGATTTAGACGCTCTAAGTATTAAGTGATTAAATAAAAAATAAAAATTTTGACATCTCAACATATCGGGTGTCCAAACTCAAAACACATTAAGGGACATTTTTTGTAATAGTTTTTTTTGCATTTTTGGACTAAGTAGATTCTACTTAATCCAAAAAGGAAAAAAAAACTACTACAAGAAAATGTCCCTTACTGTGTTTTAAGTTTGGACAGCCGATATGCAGATGAAGAAGAATATGGAAGTCTGGGCATTTCCGGGGCTTGCAACCATCGTACCTGGTTTAAGTGATCACTTTACACACGTGTAACATTTTCTTCATCTATGTTAAGATATCAAAAAAAAATTGAGAAATAACTCCTATAATTGGAGATAATCCTGATTCGTGAACAAGTATTTGGACATTCAAAATATTTTGATTAAACATAACATACAACCCGTTTTGTCCCCGCTTATCCGTGACCTCTGTTCGAGGTGTCCCAGCGGTTTGGTGACAGTGGGAACACGAAATATACGAGGCGGGTCACAATAATAGTTGGTAAACGGATGCCGAAGGTAAAATATGGATTGTTTAGCCCTAAACGGTTTGATAGGCATCTCTCCTGGACTCTGGGCCCCCGCGGTGGCCGGTAGACGCCCGACCCACGCCATCTCTCCAACACCCGAAGCAGAATGTACAAAACCGATGACACCGGAATGCGAATTAAAAAACATGCATTCAAATATCATTTTAAAACATTTATTTATTTATTTATATAATACAGTTACAAGATTAATTCCTTAGTTACACATTTCTACTATTTGCAATCCTAAAATTAGTCACGCTGTTCTCTCCAATAAAGAAACTAAGCTCTTGTGCTTGCAGAGGGATTTACACTTATTATTTACTGTTTATGTTTGTAAGTGGTATAAATTTTTTGTATTATTAATTTATTTCATGTATTTATTTATTTTTTTATTTACTACATTTCGTTTACGTTTCATCATCATCTTTGAGTATTTAAGAATTCTTTGCTTATTTATTCATGTTTTATGGCAATTTTTGTAAATTACCTATATACAAACTAAAAAAAAATCTTTTTAAAGTTCTTTCTCCACTCATTCATTGCCCAAAACATCTTAACACACGGATTCGGTGCCCTATGCCCTATTAGTTGTGTGCAGGGGTCAGAAAAAGGAGAATAATATTTTTTTTATTTTTAAGTATTGAATGCAAGTTTATTATTATTATCGCTAGTTTTCGCCATTATTGGGTAACAGTGTCCACCACAGGGCACGGTAAAAATATTTTAAGGCACTTACCTAACACAAGAGTCTTTTTTAATTTGGACTTAAAAAGAACTTAAGGACGAATGGCCCCTTAATATCAGAAGTCTGCCGTAACTTCTCCTTTGGACAAATTTAACGGGCGGATTATATCGCTGTTAAATGATTGCTCCTTTTCTGCGCGAACTCCACGAGAAAACGCTTTACTTACATTGTAAAATATATTTATAATTTAAGACTTATTAATCGATTCTTTGTCCCTTACTCGTTTTATAGTACACCGTCAACAGCATCGGAAATTGTTTTTATTTGACAACCAGACTACAATAATGACGTTTTATTCAAATATATTATGGTTACGATATTTTATATTTTACATTAATTAAACTAAGATCAAAAAACAAAAAAAAAACATATTTGCGAGAGCAAAAAGCCTTCTTAGAAGACTCTACGACCCATTGCAGGCCTAACACTTCGCGACAGAGTTAGAAACTCAGAAATAAGAAAAATCTGCGATGTTGAAGATGTTGTGCGATGGGGAAGAGAAATAAGACGTTTTTGGAGAGATAATGTGAGAAGAGCGAGTTCGGATCGAGTGGTGAGGGTGGCAGCGGACAGCAGCATAAGTGGGATCAGACCCCCAGGAAAACCACCTAAACGATGGGAGGATAGCTGGTCTTCCACCTTCCAGGAGCGACCCGAGAATGACAGGACCTAGTACTAAAAGAAGAAGAAGAAGAAGAAGAAAATGAGATCATGAAATCCATTTCGATTTAAGGTTAAACCATTGAGTACAAAATAATACGTAAAGACAACTTTAAAATATATACATTTACGTACCTATTTTTAAATAATTTTAAAACCGCATTGGTAAGTTTTATATATGAAATTAAATTTTAAATGCGTGACACCCTTATATAACCTAAAACCCTATAGATTTAACACCTGGGATCAAGGAATAAACCGGATTAAATAACGATTACTTTAAAATAAGTCGTTACGTTATTCGGTTTTAAATTTCGATCATTTTAAGATAATCAAGACAAACAAATACGGTTGCGTATCCACTAAGATAAAAAATAAATAGATGTCTAGGTATTACAAGGCTTACGACCAAAGCTGGTTTAAGTGATAACTTTATACATGTGTAACATTCACCACTCTACCTATGTTATGATTGAAAACCATTCTACTCAAATTTTGAACTTGTATACATATATTCTTTAAGTGACACCTTTATTCACATGTCAGTTCTCGGCACCGTCGGCAGTTGAATTGAGTAAGTTTGGTATTTAGAAGAGACCTTCATGAAATATATGTAAGATATTTCCCGAATTATTTTACATACTAGGAGATGTCTGAAAAGATGATTTTGAATTTTTATCAAACTTATAATTTGACCAATCATTTTATTCACAAAATTTTTACAGTGACCAAATCTTTAATCGAAAATATAGTTTGTCCACTAACGTGTTTATTTTATAATAATTAGAAATGAAATCTTACCGTAACTATTTGTCATATTGTGACATCTTAACATAGATGAAGAAGAATATGGAATTCATGATATTTGCGGAGCTTACGACTTGTCATAGGCTGATTTAAGTTATGACAGGCCAGATTATTTGACATTTGACAAATAAATCGAGACAAATATCATCCGAATAGTATAACCGAAAATGTAGCTGTTACACATTAGTCACATCTCTATTGCAGACTCAATATAAGCCCTATCACAAAGACCTTAATACGTTCATTCAACGAACAACCAATCTTGACCGCATCCTGTGCGTTATTGAGACCCGGGTAATACGTCGATAAATGCACTGATCTAATGTAATACTACCTACATATCACCACTAGTACTCGACATAGATACAGAGATAGACAAGTTAAGCGATCATGTGGATAACCACACCAAACCAAATGTTTTTAAGATAAATCTATCATTCTTAATAATAAAATAATAAAACCCTTATCCGCACCCCAATGGTGCATAGGGCACCGCGTCATATAAACGCAGTGTTATCTTGATCGTTTACACATGAAGGAAAGGTGATCAGCCCTCCGCTTCAGGTACCAGTCCAGGGTAATATTGAATAAATATGACAGTGAAAAAATCACTAATATTTATTTTACCCCCCTTGGGAATCGAACCCGGGACCTCCAGAACGGTAGCCGAGCGTGCTGACCATTACACTACGGAGGCGGACAAAATCTATCATTCTTACACGACAAAAAAAACATGTTTATGTTTTACCAATGTTTTTCTTAAAATCTTTCTTGATGCAGTATATGATAATTACTCTGAATACGAATATAATAATAATAATATCGAAATACGTTTTTACAATAGATTTAAGAGGATTTTTTAAAGAGAAATATTTGTGTTTTTATGATTTACACAAATATTTCAATTTCATACTTAGTATATCTGTGAGCCTAAGCGGCTCATTATTAGTAATTGGTATCAAATTATGGTAGAGTGGGTTCTAACCAAGAAACTCTGACTTAAGAGTCCGCGACACTAACCGCGGGACCAAAGCCCTATACAATTTACCAAGTAATTTTGCAAAATCAATGAAATTACAATAAATTTACTTTTACGAACATAAAAATTAATCTTCGTTTTTCTTCTTTGTAATGTGAAATTGCAATTTCGGAAACATTATTAGTAAAATTTAAAAGAAATATACATTAAGGTTATTAAATGATATATAAATTAAGGCTTACTAAGTATTTTTAATAATTATTCATTTATTTCATTTATTTAAGGTGGAATGGACAACATGGATAGCGAGAGAATGACTAAAAAAAGTATATTTGGCAAAGTAAGTCAGGTCAGAAAAAAAGTTTTGACACAACGAGATCAATCAGAAACTAAAATCTGGTTGTGCCAAAAATCTACATACGTAACCAGAAGGCATGAATGACTAGATGTATGGATGTGAAGGAAGCTAGGAGTGTATGTCAGGATAGACGAGTGTGGCGTTCCATTCTCTCTGCCTACCCCTGTAGTAAAACGGTGTGATGGCAGTAGTAACAATAAGATTTTTAAACATGTACCTATGTAAATATAAAAATATATATTTTATTTAACTTGTAATTTGTAAATACCACCATATATTGATAAAATTAAATTTAATGTGATTCGTATTTAGTTGTTTTCAAGATCACTATTAAACATTTGTGAAATTATAAAAATTTACATTTGAGAGTTATATTCTTGAGACGATGAAGAATAATATTTTATAAATGCATGGGTATTACCGAAAACTAACTGCCAAATAATGTTTACGGTAATCGATAATATTTTTCACTTAGTTTCTGACACCCACGCAATATATTATAATGCTAAGAAACTATGCAGGAACATGTTTATTCGACATAAAATAAACCACTCCTTGTATGTTTATACAATCCCATTACATGGCATATTTAAACTTCTACCCTAAGGGAATCGAACCCGGGTATATTGTATCGCTAATGCGCCTGTCTATCAAATCGAAGGCTGTGTGATCATCAATGTAAAGGCTTTACAATACGATCCCCTATCGACGGATCTTCATAAATGTATTTGGGTGAAAAAAATCCTCTAAAAACGGGCAGTCAATCCAATACGGATATCACTTAAAGTAATCAAGTTTCAAAGAAAGAAACGTTTAATATTTTATTTTTATTTTTCGTAACGTAAATGATATATATAAATGTATCAATAAAATACTTGTTATTTTTCGTTTCCGTTATTTTTATCATTTATCAAGAGTTATCGATAAAAAACTTTTTCATAACTTAACAATTTATTTTCATTTTATACATAAATTAATAAATAAAACCCTTATCCGCACCCCAATGGTGCATAGGGCACTGCGTCATACAAACGCAGTGTTATCTTGATCGTTTACACATGAAGGAAAGGTGATCAGCCCTCCGCTTCAGGTACCAGTCCAGGGTAATATTGAATAAATATGACAGTGAAAAAATCACTAATATTTATTTAACCCCCCTTGGGAATCGAACCCGGGACCTCCAGAACGGTAGCCGAGCGTGCTGACCATTAGACTACGGAGGCGGACAATTTTAATTTTAGTAATTTTTTATTGAAAAATAAATCCTTTCGAAATCGACTTAATCCAATATATTTAAAAAAAAAGCGTATCAAATTATCTTTCTTATTTTATATCATTGATAAATATTATGTATTTGTTACATTTATATAGCTTTTTAATATATTATAAATTATATCTAAACATAAATAATACGCGTACAGATTTATTATACACTAAATGCACAGTATGTATATATTTCATCTATTATATTTGTCGAATTCAAATAACCTGTTAAAATATCGGCATTATAACGAAAATTTCATACAAAAAAATATTGAACCTCTCCTCATCTCAGTAACCAGATCTAAATTTTGCTTAGTAAAAAGCATTAATTCTAATAATCTATTGTTACACGTGTTTCCCATCAATAATGCAATGTTTGATAATGATGCGGAATTTGAGGGATTTTATAGAACAGTGGTATTTGCCAAGCAAAGTACAAATAAAAAGTGGATACGCACTATTATAAAAGAACTGCTGATTAAATATATATATATATTTATATATATATATATATATATATATATATATATATATATATATATATATATATATATATATATATATATATATATATATATATATATATATATATATATATATATGTATATATATATATATATATATATATATATATATATATATATATATATATATATATACATATATATGTAAATATATATATATATATATATATATATATATATATATATATATATATATATATATATATATATATATATATATATATATATATATATATATATATATATATATGTATATTTAATATTTATATTCTTTTTTATTAAACCATTGTAATAAACCACTAAATCAGTTAATTAGTGGTTTATTACAATGGTTTAATTTAATTTTATTAAACATAAGTATTTTCGAAAACTAACACATGTTTTCATCTACGGGTGAAAATTAATATTAAAATTAAATTGAGTTTTAATTCTCATCTGTAGATGAAAATAGGTGTTAATTTTTTTAAACTAGTCGTGTTTAATAAAATAATACTCATTAAGTAGTATATTACAAGTGTTTTAATTTTTTTAATAATCAACATGTCATTCCACGAAATTAATGCCGAATCATATATAATATATTTAATTTCAGATTATAAATCTAAAGTATGTGGGTTTTAGAGTATTTCAATAAATTCGATAAAAATAAATGAAAATCGGTATTATGATACTAAAGGTATACTTTATAAACCAGGTTATTGTTCATAAAAATTAATGATATGTTCAGAAAATGGCAGTTCACACAACCTACCACCTTCCGCCGTGGATTGGGATGGGAGGGGAATAAAAATATTCAGTGCGTTTGACACGAGCCAAGAACGAGACCTCGCCTTTTATAAAGCGGGCCCGACACACCCCGAACTGCTCCAAGCAGGAGGCGGCACCCGACTGATGATACGTCCTTTTTTCACGCCCGAAAGACAACACCAACTAGCCCCGACATCCTAAAATATATCATATGACTATAGCATATACATTACATACGAGAATCCTCGATCCGTGACGTCGGAGGAAAAAGAAAAAAAATGGTAGGTACTATTAACAATGGAGTCATCACTCTGCTTCATCGTATTATACAACTATTTTGAATAGATTTTATATTAGATGATACAGTGTGTGGAGAAGGGTAAACATTGGAATTTATTGCTATTTTTTAAGGATAATCATTTCGAAGAAATATATATAATCTAAATATTTATAAATAAATATATAAACAGATATATATATATATATATATATATATATATATATATATATATATATATATATATATATATATATATATATATATATATATATATATATATATATATATATATACACACTGTATAGTAGAAGAATCCAAATAGATTGATGGCTAAAACGAATTTCGTACTTAAATAGTAATTGTAACTAGTCTTTTCGATGAACTTCTTCAGCGAAACAGCTGTCTTCAAATAAATGAATTTCGTAGAGCCATAAATCGTCATATGTTTTATACTAAAAATATTATACTACACAATATGTTGAGTGGGATACTTTGTGGGGAGTTTTTATATAATTATTTTTTATTTTTGCTTTTTTACAATGCCAAAAATAAAAGTGGTTAAAAAGAAAGTTCTATTTTTATTTTATAAAGTACTAAAAAATATATCTACAATAACGAATGCGATTCTTTTTTTAAAGTGACCCTGAAAATATATCTTTAAATGAAGTCAAAACTCCCAAAATGCTATGTTTAAAACAATTTCATGAATATCTGGGAAACTTATTTATTAGAGAACTCTAACTTGCTACTAATGACCTCAAATAAACTAAAATGTTTACATTTACAGAAAGTGACATTTCAACAATCGCCATACTAATCGCTGTTTTTATAGAATTTACAAAATATAATACGTACGTAATAAAGTAGTAAGTTTATAGACAAGCTTGCGATTTTATATATCGCTAGCATAGTTTGAAAACCTGTTAACTCCTAATGCTATTTTTGGAGATGTTATCAAAACTATTTACGGTAAATATTTACATATTATACATACTCGTTTATTCGGTTATTGCGTACGCTGAACGAACAATTATCATGTTATATAAGTTATTTTAAGCGCTTTTTTATTACGTTATTTATTACCGCATTTTCTTATCAAAGCATTGTTACAATTACGTAAGACGATGAAAAAAAAGTAAAATAATATCTGTCAAACAAATCGATCGTAATTATTTTTGTTTTGCCCTTGGCGGGTAATAAATTCACATGTAAATATTACATTCAAATCAAATTATGGGTAGCTGGCTACCATTGTATATCGAAAATTTTATTGACTGACAAAAAGTCATAACAGGAAAAAAATGTAGTAAAAACTTTTCAAAATGTGGTTCACTCCACCCACATATGGTAATATTGATTTAATTCAATATATGTTTTTTTCATTGAACTAACTAAAATTGCCATAAAAAAATACATTTGAATATGAAATTTTCATTTTAAATTGTATTTCAATACAATAGTACATAAAATAAATGTCCTAGTATGCAAAATATTCTGAAAAGGTTTTTGCGTGTATTTCAAAACGGTTTCTGCTAACAAACTAATTGACTAACCAATAGGCAGAGATAATAGAACGCCACACAAGTCTTTTATAATATAAAATAAAATAAAATGTTCTTCGCATTATGACTTCACCGATTTCCAGCATTTGACATACTTGATCATGCCAAGGTTTCCTCGGTCTACTCTGCTCCTATTTTCAACTACATTCGCATTATAAATTTGTTTTCTCACTCATTCGTTCTATATATCCAAACGATCTCAACACACCTTTCGTAATTTTGTCGATAATCTCAGTCAAATCATTATCTCAGCCTTTCATTCTTTCCTTATTTCACCATCTGCACATCTATCATACATCGTTTTGCCGCACATTCGTCTGAGAGAACGCATTTCGACTGCAATCAGTCTTCTTTGATCTTTCTTTGACCAACTCCATGCTTCACTTCCATACATTTAACTTTCTTAATTATTTCAATCAAATATGTCGGACACGAAGTTTTACTCGATAAACACCCTTGATGTTTTCAATTTGAAGCGTATATACAACTCTCCGAAATTTGAATTATGTGGTTGTCAATCATAGGTAGAATGGTAAGTAGACAAATCATATCTAGTGAATATTTCAAGGATGTTTATGTTTCTTCATAATTTTCACATGATTTAATAAGGTAAACTAATATCTATTTATTTAAAATTATTATAATTTAAATAATCAAGGAACTATTATAACTACAAATTAATTAAAATATTGTGGTTGATATGGTCGGATATATTTTATCAAAAGTGGTTTAAAAATACCGTCAATACTGCCATCTAGCGTCCGCATATGAAACTTAAATACAATGTGTAATTATTATTCCTTTTATTTCATACTAAATTCAATATTGAAAAAACATTAAATTGTATTTTTAGGTATTATTTATTATGATTTACAAAAAAAAATTAAATATTTAATTATTTTTGACTGCGAAATACTGATTTTAGTGCAAACAATTAAGGACTTGTATTAACTTAATTTTCATTAAATCCAGGTAACAAGAAATGTCAGTACTAAACTTCTAATCTAATATAAAAAAAAACTAACTTACTAACCATCACAGGTCAGGCAGGGAAAATCGAACGCCACACTACTCTGTCTATGCAAACATTCTTCGCCTCTTCTACATTCATGCATCTCCTCATACATACCCGACGATTATTGCGACTCCTGACCCGGCCGCTTTCAAGTGTTTGATATACCTGAGTGTGCCAAGTTTTCCTCGGTCTTCCTCTGCTTCTTTTTCCAACTACATAAATAAAAATAAAATAATAAAACCCTTATCCGCACCCCGATGGTGCATAGGGCACTGCGTCATATAAACACAGTGTTACCTTGATCGTTTACACATGAAGGAAAGGTGATCAGCCCTCCGCTTCAGGTACCAGTCCAGGGTAATATTGAATAAAAATCACTTCCAACTACATTCGCCTCATAAATTTGTTTTACCGTTCTTTCCTCGCTCATACGTTCCACATGTCCAAACCTTCTCAACACACCTTTCTTAATTTTATCGATAATACTTATGATTTATCTACCAATAAATTGAATATATAAATCGCTTTTGAAGCTTAACTTTTGATGATCAAACGTTTTGATGTTGATTAATTTTGATCAAGGGTATGCTATCCCCGCGATACGAACACCTCTCGCGCGGCATAATCCTAATACGATTTGACTATCTTAAGATCTAGATATAGCGTATCCTTTCGGGCCACACGTCCAAACCTCATTCCTGTTTCGCTTTTATTATTTATTTGTTATCTCCCTGACACATCCCGCAGTGTGGCCATGGTGCAGGTGATATAATAATATTTTAATCCGATGAAATTTAATTATCCGCTCGACTGAGCAGGCTTAGAAATATGTTTTCATAATAAGCTTAAGTTCAAAGCCGACTATCTTCAAGTAGCATCGATAATAACTAACTGGCTAACCATCGCGCCGCTTCTCTGCAGAGGTAGGCAGAGAGAATAGAACGCCACACCAATCTGTCTTTGCAAAAGATCTTCCGAAATACCCGCCGATCATTCCAACTCTTGACATAACCACGCTCAAAGTATTTGAAATAGTCATGCACAAGTTTTCATCGGTCTTACTCTGATTCTATAACCAACCACATTCGTTTCGTCAATTTATTTTAATGTTCGTACATCAGTCATTTGATTCACATGCCCAAACCCTCTCACCATACCTTTTTTTAAATTTTATCGACAATGCTTATATTCCTTCCTTATATCAAAATAAAGCTATCCGTGAATAGCTTTAGGATATTTCAGATCTTGAAAAAACATTCACATTTTTCACAACGAATAAAATAAGTGGTGAAATATTAGTGGCTTAATTAAAAATTTCAAGTCATGTTTTCAGGCGTCATATAGTATGTAAAATGATTCGGGAGGAATTTTACAAATATTTCACGAAGGTCTCTACTAAAATAAAAATTTACTTTACTCAACCATAAATGGAGCTTAGAATCCACATGTTAAAAACTGTGCCAATTTAAGGATATGCATATATACATACCTATAACTTCTGAAATATGACTAGTGCGGTTTTCAATCACGGGAAAAATGGCGGAAATTACACGTGTGTAAAGTGATTATTAAAACCAGCCTTTGATAAGTCTTGAGCCTTGTAACTACCCGAAATTCCACATTCTTCTTCATCTATGATAAGATGTCAAAATATTTACTTCAGATAACATTTCTAATTATTAAATTTTAAATAAATAAATTGTTTAAAACTTTATTTAAGTAGTAAATTATATTTTAAATTATAAATAAATAAATAGTTTAAAACTTAATTTAAGTGGTAAATTAAGTTTTACTTGGTAAATAACACTATTTCTTAAAATCTATTGTGATAGGTATTTAGATGCATTCCGCAATAGATTTTGGTCTATTGTGTAAAATCTATGATTGGTCACAATAGATTTTAAGATGCAGTGGTAATTTTGTAAATACTACTTTTTATAACAATAACAAAGCAACATTTGTTTTATTTGTGAATCAAAATTAATCAAATATTTACTAAAGATTATATTTCGAATAAGTCTGTTCAGGAATTTTTCATTTGCTCACATTTGATTTATTTATGAACGACATATCGCTCACTCCTCTCAAGAACGTCATAAATCAAAAATGGTAAATTTTCAGTTGTGCATGTTTTGGAATGCCCAGAAAATGTACCATATCCCAGCAAAAGAGGCATATTTTTAACTTAATATTTAAGGCGCTACAGGGCAGAAAGTGTTGTTTTTGCATTTTGAAGAAAAGGTATTGTTTAATTATTTTTTTATATTTACTAAATATTTTTCGAATGGAGAAAAAACCCTCAGGTTTTACCTTAAAAGATCTGTTGCACAGTAAAAAGTTCAATAAGTGGCTTGATATTTATTTTTAATACATTGTGTAATATTTTTAAACTTTAAAAACGTTCTCCTGAAAAATCAAGTTTTTTTAATTTATGACGTTCTTGAAAGGAGTGAGCGATATGCGCACACATTTTTGATTGCTATCCATTCCAGCTAACTAGTAGTATTTTTTATGTTTTAATAGTGTCCGGTCTGCTACACCTTCTTCAAATTCATTATAGCAGAATGATTTTGCTGATGCAAACATGAGATAACTCCAAATTAAAATGTTAATTTATATCGTTGTTGGTGCAATTGATGACTTTTCAATTTTGCTACACCTTTTTGAACACACCGAGAACCGGACCAAAACTCGATTCAATCAATTTTATTTTTGGCCGAAATGTTGGTTTTACTCTTTAATTGGTAAAAAAATGGCCATTCGAATAGATATTCATCTCAATTCATGTATTTGGTTCCTCAATTAGCAATACTAAACACACATCGCTTATTATTTATTACTCTTGAACTTCGATCCAATGAGTCGTATTACTTTCAACCAAATATATAGGACATTTTTTTAACGAAAGTTAAAAGTCGTAGATAGGTAGGTATCTATTATATATCGACCTCAGAGCTGGAATTACAGTAAAAATATTACATACTTAAGTTTTTTACTGACATTTGTTGGTGGAACTGTACTTTATATATTGCAATAAAATAATGACAAAATGGTTTTTTTCCGCTTTCGTCACTCCAAATCATCTCAAACCTTTCTTCATTTCATCGATAATGCCTATTTCACCATTCGAAAATCTATCACACGTCGTTTTGCCGCATATTCGTCCGAGGAATCGGATTTCGACTGTATTCAGTCAAATTAACATCTTCATGCAATAGGGTTAGAACCAGAACTCCGTTGTACTCGTATACTGTCAGTTTATACTTTCGTTTAAATATATCGTTTTGATCCGCATTAAACTAAGAGATTTTAATTTATGTATTAATTTTAAATCAAGCACAGATTTTTTGAGTATACTAAGTATTTTACTGACAAAAACACATAAAAAATTATATTGTGACATTCGTTTGATAATGCCCTAACAAGGCGAAACAATTGTCACAATATAATTTTTTATGTGTTTTTGTTAATGCTATACTTCTATACATTAAGCGTAGGTACCAGGACTGGTTCATCGACAGGTTTTTATTAGTATTTTTTTTAAATTCCTTTTATATAATCTTTACTTAATACATTTTCTTCAATTAAGTTGAGAATTCCGGTATAAAATTTTGATCAAATATGTATTGTTAATATTTTGAAGTTTATCATCAAATTGAATTTTGATGATTATATATATATATATATTATATATATATATATATATATATATATATATATATATATATATATATATATATATATATATATATATATATATATATATATATATATATAAATATATATATATATGTATATATATATATATATATATATATATATATATATATATATATATATATATATATATATATATATATATATATATATATATATATATATATATATATATATATATATATATATATATATATATATATATATATATATATATATATATATATATATATATATATATATATATATATATATATATATATATATATATATATATATATTGCTTGCCTCCGTAGTGTAATGGTCAGCACACTCGGCTACCGTTCTGGAGGTCCCGGGTTCGATTCCCAAGGGGGGTAAAATAAATATAAGTGATTTTTCACTGTCATATTTATTCAATATTACCCTGGACTGGTACCTGAGGCGGAGGGCTGATCACCATTGGGGTGCGGTTAAGGGTTTATTATTATTATATATATATATATATATAAAGGGTCCGCCAAATAACTTTTTTTTTTTGAAAATGCTATAAAAAAAAAACTAACTAGCTTCGGCTGTGTGGCACGTAGCGCCGTCCTGTTGAAACCAAATGTTGCCAATATCCTCCTCTTCAATTTTTGTGAACAAAAATCCGTTCAACATGGCCCGATAACGATCGCCATTGACTGTAACGGCCACTCCTTGCTCATTTTCAAAGAAAAATGGCCCAATTATGCCTCTGGACCAAAATCCGCACCAAACAGTGACTCGTTTTGGGTGTACCGGCTTTTCAATGTATGCGTGCGGGTTTTCTGTGCCCCAAATACGACAATTTTGCTTGTTTACATACCCGCCAAGATCAAAATGAGCTTCATCCGAAAAGATGATTTTTTTGGCAAAATCGGCATCTTCTGTAAGTCGATCGCAGGCCCACTCAGCGAAGCGAAAACGCATTGGATGGTCAGTTGGCTTCAACTCCTGAACCAATTGGACTTTGTATGGCGTCATACCAAGGTCTTTATGCAAAATTCGTCTCAATGATGTCTCCGAAATGTTCAATTGTTGAGAACGACGGTGAATTGATGTTGATGGCGCTTCACGCACACTTTCTGCCACAACATCGATATTCTCGGGTGTACGCACTGTTTTTGGCTTTTCACGCTTTGGTTTATCGATGAGGATTCCAGTTTCTTTCACTTTTTTCACAAGATAACGAACATACGGAGCTGACGGTGCTTCTCTTCTTCCAAAAACCGTACGCAATTTTCGCACACATTCTGCAACATTACCATGATTTTCAAAGTAATGTCGCAATATTTTCCAGCGTTGTTCAAGCGTATACACAACCATATTCGCTCAGCGGAAAGATAAAACTAATTATCTGTCAAATCAGACATGAGCTAAGTGTTACCATTCACGAAATAAGCACTAGTTGAAAAAAAAAACTTTAGATGGCGGACCCTATATATATATATATATATATATATATATATATATATATATATATATATATATATATATATATTCATATTTATACATACAATATATATATATATATATATATATATATATATATATATATATATATATATATATATATATATATATATATATATATATATATATATATATATATATATATATATATATATATATATATATATATATATATATATATATATATATATATATATTTATTTATATATATATATACATATATAAATAAGTTTTTTAATGTTTTGTGTTCTTACAATAAACCTTATATATAATTCCTTGCCGTTCTTTCTGATGTCTGACAATCTTACGTAGAAAATAAGGTAAAGTTCTTTGTTAGTTCGGTGTTCGGTCTATTTTCATCTGAACTATTTCGCTAGACCAAGTTTTTATTTAATTTCCTTTTTCTGACTCCAATGGCTGCCATCTTGAGACAGTAAAAACTAAGTAAAAAGTTAGCGCTTTTTATTTAATTTCGAACAATAGGGTCAGGAAGCCCTTTTATCGGGTTGACACTCTTAAAAAGACACCCAGGTAGATTTTTTTGTAAGTTCTACAAAATATAATGGGATGTGTCGATGTCGCGATCACAATAATTTCAACTTTTATATCGATTTTGTTTGCAGCGGCTTCCAATTGCTTTCCCTTAATAATAATAACTTCATTCTGAATGAATTCTCAAAACTTTAAAAATATAGTAAACATCTATTTTTTTTAAAACATGCCTCATATGTATACGTCACATATTTGACTCAGTTTTATTTCACATTCCACAAATGCCTATTTAATATTTATATTTCTTTTCATAATGTAAAGTTATTTATTTTTTATGATAATAAAATATAAGTACGCATTATTCATTATTTATGTAAATAAACATGTGTATATGTGTATAATGCTGATATTTATTTAAACAGCTTGAAAAATCGTTTTACGGCTCGTTTCAGAAATTTTGTACCTTCTTCAGGTTCATTTTTGACGAATTAGAAGCACCGAGAGCTACTTGCATTCTTGTGTATTTATTTTCATTGTTTTTGTTTATTCCATTTTAATTTAATTTGTTACTAAAAATTCCAGTTAAGTAACCTCTGTTCCTTCTTCAGGATTATTATATACAAATGAGAAACTTCGCCAGTTTATTATTATACTTATGGTACAAACAAAATACATAAAAGTGAATTTATTATTATTGATTTTTTACGGTAATATATTTTTATTTATTTGTATACTAAACATGTTTCAATACTATTATAAATGTATTAAAACGGCCTGTGATGTTCTATCAGTGTGGCAGCGTGTATAAAATGATAACTTAAACCAGCCTATGACACGTCGTAAGGTATGTAAATGCCCGGACATCTATTTCCTTCATCATCTATGTTGAGATTTTAATGTTTAATACCTAATATATCTACCTTACTAGTCTTTTTTACAAAAAAAATAATCATTACAATTATTTACGCTGTAAACAAACAAAGGTTCAGGTAGAAATGTCACATTGACATGACGGGTACCCAGGAGTAGCAGATAAAAAGTCAAAAAGGCCAGGGTGACATTTTTTTTTAAATACAACCGTTCGAATCCTTGTGACATATTTTAAGGGCTATTGCCTGAGTCGAAGGCAGAGGGTTTAGCTTTCCACCCCCGTGGTCGATGGCATAAAACATTTTAACCCTTACAACATTTTGAGTGTGTCCAAATACTTGTTCACAAAATCTGGATTATCTCCAATTACAGGAGTTATTTTCATATTATTTTTCGACATTTCATCAAAGATGAAGAAGAATATGGAAGTCTGGGCATTTACGGGGCTTACGACCGTCATAGGCTGGTTTAAGTAAGCCCCGTAAATGCCCAGACTTCCATATTCTTCTTCATCTTTGATGAAATGTCAAAAAATAATTTTAACCCTTATTCATAAGATTAAAAAAAATATATTACACTCACTCAAATCCATATACAAGTTTCGATTTTTACAAATTACAACAATTTAAATGAACTTAACGGTTCTTGACAAAAAAATAGTAACTAACCATCACGCCGCTTGCATAGGCTGGTTTTAGTGATCACTCTTTATGCACGTGTAATATTCTCCATTCTACTCATGATGGATAATCTATCGTATAACGAAAGTAGGTATGTAGGCACGTAGGTGGGCAGTTGATTAAAATCAGGTGTGGATTTTTAGTTAATTGATTTTTTTAAAGTATGTATACACAAAATATTACTTGCGTTATCACTGTATCGATGGATGATTTGTTTTTTTTTTTTTTCAATTATATTCGAATTTATTTTTAAAATATGTTTTTATAATTGCTTAAAAAATATATATCTAAACGAAGAAACAATATTTTTGTGATAACATAAATTCTTGACGTACAATGAATAATCTTTATATATTCCAGAAAAGTTACATCCGTTCTGAAATAAAAGTTATTATTTCAGTGATTGCCTTGTTTTTAATTTATAATTTATTGTACATTTCTGGTACAAAATTGTATCTGTACGTCCCATAAAAAAGAGTAATAATCTCTTTATTAAATAGTCAGCACAGGCAATATTTCCAGATAATGCTTTAAATATTCAATATTGTTTACAAACTACAATTTTTGCCTTCCGCCGTTATTCGCATGAAATGTGGTTAGAAGAGAAATAGCGATAAAATACCAAACTTCATCCCCCAAAGTTAGAATATATGAGGTCATCCGTAGAAGGTCAAAAAAAGATATTCAGACGGCGTGAGCAAAAACTGGCAACAGCCTTTTTTCATACCTTTATGTGATTCGGAGGCAAAAATCATTAGAAATTTATACCTAACCAAATAGTTATTATATTTTTTATTTAAGTTTCAGCACTTTTTCCTACATGTAATTCTCGCAGTATGGGTATTTACAAAGGTTACGACCTGTATATGTATATGTCGACAGTCCCGTAAATGCCAAGACTTTCATATTCTTCTTCATCTTTGATGAGATGTCAAAAAATAATATGAAGATTACTTTATACACGTGTAACATGATTCATAAGTCACATTTTGTACAACTTCGCAGCAGTGTCCATGGTTTATTTGAGTTAGCTCTAATTAACAAAAAACCCTTTGAATAAATGTATACCAGCCCATAACTAGTCGTAAGCTCTGTCGATCAAAATATTCACAGTAGCATTTTTTTTATTTATTTATTGATTTGGCGTTCAATTTTTAGAACTCCATAATTTATATTTATAACATTAAAAACAAACACTGATTTTTAGGGGGTACATGGATATATATATATATATATATATATATATATATATATATATATATATATATATATATATATATATATATATATATATATATATATATATATATATATATATATATATATATATATATATATATATTTATATATATGTATATATATATATATATGTATATATATATATATATATATATATATATATATATATATATATATATATATATATATATATATATATATATATATATATATATATATATATATATATATATATATATATATATATATATATATATATATATATATATATATATATATATATATATATATATATATATATATATTTATATATATATATATATATATATAAATATCTATATTTTTTTTTATCTAAAATCAAAAAATCGTGACAATTGTTTCGCCTTGTAAGGGCATTATCAAAGTGCTGTCTGCAGACAATATTTTTTTTATAATTATTTTTCTCCGCAGTTTCCTTTTTGAATGAGGCTATGACAGACTTCGTCTGTCTAGTTACAAAGCCTTGCCTCATACGGAGCTATCATCAATCAATTAGGAACAGCGCGCGAAGCTCAAGAAATGTTGCCACATTTGGCGGAGTCGGGAAATTCTGATTCTAGCAACACTCGCCTCTGTACACGTGTATCTGTGCTCCTACATTATTGCCTGTCCGCTCTCGTCGGCTGTCACCTTTAATTTGGGAAGGCTTTTCGCCGAGAAAACTTGCTAATTACTGATTTAGAAGCGTAAAAAAGGAAGATATGAAGACATAACTTATAATATAACCCTCTTAGGTGTACATAAAAAGTATACTGCGGTATTCTCGCTGATAGGTTTTTGTTTGCTATCATGTAAGTCTGCCTCCGTCGTGTAATGGTCAGCACGCTCGGCCACCGTTCTGGAGGTCCTGGGTTCGATTACTAGATGGGGGTCTAATAAATATTAGTGATTTTTTCACTTAAATATTTATTCAATATTACCGTGGACTGGTACCTGAAGCGGAGGGCTGATCACCTTTCCTTCGTGTGTAAACGATCAAGATAACACTGCGTTTATATGATGCAGTACCCTATGCACCATTGGGTTCAGATGATGATTAGAAGAAGAATAAGCTTAATGTTATCATGGATTTGTCCGCCTCCGTGGTGTAATAATCAGCATTCTAGGCTACAGTGCTAGAAGTCCCGAGTACAATTCCCAAGGGGGGTGATAATAAATATGATTGATTTTACACACTGAAGGACAGGTGATCGGCATTCCGCTTGAGGAACCAGTAATATTGAATAGAGTGAAAATTAATTTATTTGACACCCCCCTTAGGAATCGAACCTGGCACCTCCAGAACGGTAGCCGAGCGTGTTGTCCATTACACTACGGAGGCGAATGATAGGTCATACGCCCTGTGAATACCCTGACTTTAATATTCTTCTTCATCTATTTCAAGGTGTCAAAATGTGCTTTATTGACTTCCCTTTTTTCACCGAAAAACGTAGGGTTTTAAATAGACTCAAAGCGTCCCGGTTTACGGTCGGAGAATTATGGTAAGCCTGTGTATTATGTATATTGTACAATATATCGTGTGTGTATAGCAGTCGTTATAGGTCGCCAGGCCCGGGCGCATGAGGCAAGTTGCGTAAACAAGTGAGCCACCCACGTTTGCACAGTGTAGACTATGAGAGTAATTAAATTTTATCAGAATATGAATCCAGCGGTTTATTTAGGACTCTCATAAGACAACATATTATCCCCCGTGTGTAGAGTTATTCGGGGCCGGATTAAGGGATGCTGGCGATCTGTGCGACTTAATTCCTAACCCCCGCAAACATGGCACGAGGGCTTTTTAATATAACCCCGTTTAATATTAACCCAAATGTATATTTTAACCTTCTGTTTCCAACTTTTATATCAAAGTTAAAATATAAAAATTTAACAAAATAAAAATAATAATTTTTAATTACTTGTTGGTGAGAACAACTGTAGTTTTCGAAACTAGTCGTGTGTAATGAAACAAAACTCAATAAGTGGTATTACTCTTCAATTCCTCTCCTTTCCTTTTCCTTTTTTTTCTTTCCTGCAAAATCTATTTTTTATACCATACCCTTAACCTTTTACTCCCTCCCATAACACACACACTTCTACTCTTTTTTATTGTTATTTTTTTATATCTTAATGTTTTAATAGTTATTATGACATAATTGTGGAATTGTTTGATTGGCTTTATTTATATTAATGTAACTTTGATTGTTAATGTAATGTAATGTTTATTATTGTTAATGTAAATATTTTTTATTTTTTACTTTTTGAAATATAAAGCTGTACAATTCCCGAAGAAATAAAATAAAATAAAATAAAAAATTACACAAATGTGTTTTTTTTAAATAATCATTCCACAACATTAATGCCGAATCTATAAATAATGTAAGTATGTATTTACGAGTCATCATTATATGCGATTAAATGCAGTGTTTGTTTACAAATACTAGAACACACTCAAAATATTATTAATAATAATTATCGATTACCGTGCTGGAGGTTCTGGGTTCCAAATGGGTAAAAATAAATAAATGAAAATGGTTTTGATTACCAGGGGGGGTCAAATAATTATAAGTAATTTTTTCACTCAAATATTTATTTAATATTCCCCTGGACTAGTGCCTGCAGCACAGGACTGATCACCTTTTCTTTATGTATTCAACGATCAAGGTAACACTGCTTTTATACAATGCAATGCCCCATACATTATTGGGTACGGATAAGATAGCGTTTATAGAATTGGAGTATGTACAATATAAGTATCGTTTATAGAGTACTCTCAAATATGCAAAGTTAGTATGTGATAGGCTGCACGTGAAGTTACACGTGTTGTCCACGCATTTTTTTAGAATGTGTTATATATTGGAATTTGGTAAACAAATATTTTATATATTTTTTTAGCTCTTTTTTAGCACATTTTTTTAAGAAAAACTTTTTAAGAAAAATGTTGTCAAATATTACCTGGGTTTAAAGAAAATTAAGTTGCGGGTTATTGATTATCAAGCATTAAGCCGAAAATTATTTTTTTCAATATATGTACATAAATTCTGAAAAAAATCTAATTCCTATATATTTTTTTTCAAAACCACATACTTGTTGAGAAGAAAAACTTTTTTAGTACAATAACGGTGTTATAAGCAATAAACGCAATTATTTTAAAAGTTTCTTGTGTTTAAAGAAAATTCGTTTTCGGGCTATTGATTATCCCACCTTAATGGATAGTTTACCACTAGTGTAACCCTGGCGAGGGTTCAGTGGCAATGTTACATAACTCTGGTCCAGCACAGCTTCCAACGATTAAACCAAACACAGCCTGAATGCGATAGACAAGCAGTTAACACAGCACATTTTCCTGCAAGATCCAACTTTGATTCAGCCCCTGCAGAGATTGCATATTTGTTTTGTATGCAGTTATGATACTATTTATCTTTCATCATTAAATATTTGGTAGGCTATAGAATATATTCCACGTATCTTGTGGAACACTAAAGCGGTGTTCCGCAAAGTGTGTGTGCTGGTGTACCGTGCTGATTAGTTGGTGTTCCGCGGAAAAAGTCTAGTTTTGTGAAGAAAACACATACAACTTACAAATTTTGATTGCCTGTGCTCAGTTAAGTAGGCTCACATTTCGCATTTAACATAATACGTAACATATATTTGCAAATTGAGTTAATTTTTATAATAAATCTATATTAAATAAGTTTTTTTTTCTTTGGTGTACCTCCAAAATTTCTTGATTTTGCAAAAAAATCCTTGAATCTTAAATAAATGCGGAACACTGCACTAAGTATGGATGTTATTTATCTGGATTATTATAATGTATTTTGTAGAGATGCCTAATGGCATATCTCTACAAAAAATAGCTGTAATTATTTGAAGTATATGATTAGGATGGTATTTGTTATTTTTTTTTTACTTCATACTTCTTTCCAGCTTGAGTTTATTTTATGTGAAATTGTCAAAAATGTAAAGAGCATAAAATGTGCAATACTCAACCGAATTTGTGAACTGATTAGTTATTAGCTTTAAATATTCGAATCCAAAAACCATTTTGCCCATTTCAGTCACATTGTTATAATATTTATCCATGATAAATTTTAATATTACTTGGTGAATACCACTTTTTCAACATTCAACATTCTACCCATGATTGACAAATTTTGGAACTCTTACATATATCATTAATATCATGACACTATGCATGTGAGTCCACTAGAGCCATCTATGATGGAATAAGGAAAGCTTTTATTTAGTAGAGACCATTTTATTTATATATTTTTTCGATGCAAGCATGATCCGAACCCCACACCCAAAATGTTAAAATCCGAAATAATATACATTAAAAATTACATTATTGTAGTAACACAAAATAAATATTTAATTCCTACATTAATTAATATTAAAATGCAAGAGAAACCCGTATGAAAATGTAAAATATAAGTTTTAGTTTCTTTGTAGTTCTAGAGTGTTAATAATATATTTTGGATTAAGGACTATTAAGCATGCACATAAAATAAAATTGGTGAGATGAAAAGAAGCTTTTCATTGAGCAGAAACTATTTTATTAGTATGTGAGGTCTGAATCCTGAATTATAATCACATACATAAGAAACCTCATAAAATACCATTTTCATTTTTCTTAATTGAGCTTAATTTGACCATTTTAATTAATGTTTTACTTAGTAAATACCACTATTTCTTAAAATCTACTGTGACACGTGTTTTGTTGCATTCCGTATCATTTTCAAACACCGTATGTGAAGCTAATTCTAAATTTTAGAGTTGGGTCCTTGGGACGTTGAAGGTTGAGGAAGATTTTACCACAAAGTGACTGCCGAATCAATTAATGAAATTAATTTGACCAGTTTATTTATTTACAACATTTTGAGTATTTCCAAATATTTGTTAACAAATCTGGATTATCTCCAATTATATGAGTTATTTTTCATTTTATTTTTCTGACATCTCATCGTCTCACCAGTAGATAAATGTCTCTTGTGAAGTTCTAGTGATTCAAGAATAAAATAAAATGATTTATTATCATGTAAGTATGTATCGTATTTGACGTAGGATAATCGACGTCGTATTATTGTATTACTTACGTATATTAGTTTGACTTTAAGTTTGGTGGGAGTCGTGAAACCTGATTTATTTGAGGAAAAATAATATTTAATCAATTTTAATGAACGCCTTTGTCGAGTGTTTTGAGTTAGGTATTTTCCCTAATTGCGCAATACCTACACCGAATAATTTTCTATAACCGCCAATAACATTACAAGTTAAGTGATTCGGTAATTACCTAATTTAGTTAAGCGCTAAACTTCATACGCTTAAAGCGATGTGAATTTGGGAGATTGCCTTTATGGACTATTTAGATCTCAAAGGAAAAGGGTGTTCTTGCCTTGGAGAAAATCTAATTATAATACCGACCTAATAACAACAATACATACTACACAGAGCCGATTCCTATATTAAGTAATATCAGCTAACATTACCCTTCAGAACACATAACACAGTATACACATGTCGTGTAATCCCAATAGTACTTAACCCTTTATTGGTATCCTCTGATTTTATTTGAGTTTTCAAGAATGAAGAAGAATATTATGGAAGTCTAAACATTTATAGGGTTTACGATCTGTCATAGGCTGGTTAAGTGATCAGTTTTGACACGACTGGTTTCACGACTCAAGCTTTAATTCAAACTATTGTATTATTCGTATTACAATATTACAGGTATTACAATAATATATATCGTTGAAATGGCGCTTTATAAATTATCAAAATATCATTATTTAACCATATCCGCTCCCTATGTGGAGCATATGGAGTCCACAAACTGTCGCCAGGCTTTTCAGTCGGCCGCTAGCTCTTTTGCGTCCTCCAAAGTCAGGTCCACGTTCCGAAAATCAGACGAGAACTGCCGACGAATTGTCAGCAGTGGTCGTCCTGGGCGGCGCGAACCTGATATCTTGTAAAAAAGACAAGCTTGATGACGGCTCTCGGAAGACATGTGGAGTATATAGCCTAGCCCACGGAATCGCCTTCTCTTGACGATAGTTGTGACCAAGATTTGCTGCGTCTTACGCCTTATCTCTTCATTCCTCACAAAGTCAGACCACCGCACGCCTAAAATTCTTCCCAGACACCTGTTCTCAAAGCTGAGTACACGACTGCTCTGGGCCCTTGTAAGGTGACATGTTTCACAGCCGTATAAGAGAATAAAATTAGAATATTGTTTTAACAATAATAATAATTTTCAAAACAGTGGGTTTCAAAGGGTTATGGTTCTTTTGCGTAGAACTTTTTTTGCTAACTTGTTCGCAATTTTAAATCCTCTACTACTCATATTTGAAAAGTGTATTTTTTAAAAAAACGCTGCAAAAGTTCCTTAATAAGCACATTTGTAAGCATTTGAGTGTTGTTCTTGCACCAGACAATACCCGATATTACTTTTCAAACAACAAAGGATCGACCCGTACGCGTAATTACTGAGCAAAGCATAATCTTCCACCAGCAGACTAGCAGTAAACATAGTATCAAGATATCGGGATGAGTTTCTAGGCGCGAGCGTCTAGGGGGAAATGAGCGCCATGTTTGATCGCTGGCTTCAACCGTCAGAAGGTAATGTATTTGTTCTGCTCTTTTTTTTCTTTCCATATTGACTTTGAGGAAAATATTACATCCCCTATCAGTCTCCTATATCTCCCCCCACGCTGTGAACTGCATCACTTCGAGGCTTCAACAAACATACACATCACCACACAGGATATGTAACGAGAAACTAACCGACACAATTTAGAATATATTGAAATACAATAGTAAAACACTTATTTTAATCGAATTTTTTAGTGTATTTTTAAACACGACTAGTTTTGAGAACAGATGTTTTCATTACCAAAATACAAACTGTATGTTCACCTTTTGATGAGAAAATCTATAGTTCTCAAAACTAGTCGAGTTCAAATTAATAAATTCACAACTTGTGTCGGGTTGTGGTCCCGTGGTTAGTGTCGCGGACTCTTGTGTCAGAGTTTCTCGATTGGGACCCACTCTACCACACTTTGATACCTATTTCTAATAATGAGCTGTTTAGGCTCACAGAAATAGTAGGAAATTTAAATATTTTTGTAAATAATAATAACACAAATATATCTCTTTTTTATGTGGTATACAAGTTTTGTTTTATACTTAAATTATCATAATATTTTACAAAATTAATTCGAAATCAATAAATAATAGAATTTATTTAGTTCAGTTCAAGAAGTTTTAAGATATTTAAAAAATATATAATTACGCTTTAATTTGCTTGCTTGGCCTAAAAAATTCATGAACTTCTTATTCAATTTTCTGTGATATTTTTTTCTTAACTAAGTTTTACACAAAAATGACTTTTCTTTTTACTCCATCACTTTTCACTATTTAACTAATCGATTAACTTCATCGATTTTTTATGTCGAAAAATCTGGTTAAATATCAGTCAGATATATATTTTAAAAATATAAAAGCCACTCAAAAATATCGTTTAAACTATCGTAACTTCTTTAAATGCCTCTTGATAAAAAAACGATCTTTTTTGGAGGAGGAATCAAAAGTTCAAACAGTCTCAATTTTTGACTTTACGATTTCATCTGGGTCACTGAAACTATTTTAGCAAAAACTGTCAGCAAGGAATGTGATCTTACAAAGACACCCGTTGAGTAATCGATAGTTAAGAGTGTGAGGAAGATTATTTGGCAGTGGGAATTCCCCGATTATCCTAGCTAGAGAAAATGGACCCGAGTCCCGACCCATTAATTTCTACATCCTCCTATGTATTTGAGTTATATTCAATTCCTGATTCGAATATGCATATAAATCTAATAATATATTATTAGTATTAAAATTGTGAATTACCTTACTTTCTAAAGACTTACTTTACAGAACATTATATTATTAAATTCCCTCATTTTTTACTGTATAAAAATATATGAACATGTAGTATAAAAATGAAAATAGTTAAGGTAACGGAATTCAACTAAACCATATAATATTAATAATCAGATCAATGAAAAACTATTTTCTGAAAAATCACTTTTTTACCGTTTAATGACTGATTAATGAGTTTTTTTTTATTCAAATCGCCTCTGATTTATATTTGTTTGGCATAAAAAATAAAAACATGTAGAGAGAAGGAGGATACATTCATTGAGGGGTAGTATATTAGATAAAATTATGCAATATCAAAAATATCATCCATTTGAAATTTTCATTGAATCACGACATTTTAAAAGAACTGTATATTTAGTGTTTAATATCTACGTTTTATTAAATTATTCGGTTGTGCTTTATCTAATTTTCAGATCAATATTCGTTATAAATAGAAAACTTTTGTCAGTTTTCTCACCCCTGGTTTTAAGATAATATTTCCAAAGCCTTCGGGGAACATCGCGCGGAATGAAGAACTTTATTTATATGAAACTTTCTGATCGTATCGGACTTATACATTATGAAGGCAACTTCATGCCAGTGTATGAGAATGCGCGTTGGTCATTTCTTAGAAAGAAATTAAAATTTATCGATGATATGGTATGACCAATAGAACTACGATCGAACCTCAAGATATAATTATCTCCAACTAAAATACATAGAATTTTTTTTAATGGTAAGTTGCTTCATTTTTTCGTAACTATGCTCAAATCAATTTCTAAAAGAGATACTTTTTAGAAAATTTTTTCATCTAAATATTCACCGATTATTTTAAAATATTAACACAACATTAAAATATTCCCAAGTTTTAATGTACGATTGACAGGTATTTTTTTTTGTGAAAACAGTTTTTATAGACCGCATTGGCAGCGCCATCTGTTGACCACAATATAAAGAGGCTAATACTACACATTGACTGTGGGAGATTGAGAGCTGTCAGTCAGCATTTTCAATGTTTTCGATTGCTTTGTTGTTTCATGGATTTTTTTTATAATTCCATTACTTTTCAAGCATTGTGGAATTCTTGAGTTATTTCTTTTCTATTTAACTAGCCTGAGCTACAGCAACGCGTGATAGGGTACAAATAGTATTTTGTGTAAAATTACGAGTCTTCATTTCATCCTATGTGTACGAAACATGAGATAGATAAACTCAAGTTTCGACTTGAAAATCTAATAATTTTGTTTTATTTTTCTATTACGCCTTACAAATTCAAACCTAAAATCATTCATTGTAAATTCCACCCAAAGCGGTGAATGTTTCAACTCGAATGTATTTCGGAGCTTTGTCGTATCTTGTATTTCGCCGACAGCATTCCATATTGCACCTCGTCGTCATAATTCCATCACTTTTCGATTTCGGGACATACCTGCCTGCTTGTACGTCTACTTACACACCAGCAGCATTGTCGCGGGATAGATATTTTCAATTTGTACTGCTGAATGATCCCCATTGAGGCAATAACGCCGGCATATTTGAAACAAAAGAGTCCCGGGACGGTTCCTGAGGGAAATAACAAGGAAACTTGTTTCGTGTCAGCAGGGGAGTACACGGCATACCTCCTGTACTATCTGTGCTCCTGGTTTGCTCAGCTCAAGAGTAGGAGACATAACATTCGATCATTCGCTGTATTATAGCTGTGCAGAGTATGGCTTTGCTGAACGTGAGAATGGTGATGACATTCCCTGTTTGTTCCTTTGGTTATTCCTATCAGTAATCCTAAATGTGGGCTTATGAAGTGAGCACATATGTGTACCAATGCCATGGTGTGTAAAGATAGCTGATATGTTTCTTAAATAAAGTTACGTATAGATTTATCACTTATTTCATATCGTAGATGTGTTTTGTAAATTTTCATTCTCCTGCCTACGTTCTTTCATTTTCTATTCCATACATATAGAATATCCTTCACTCACGTCATCTGTATCTTATAAAATATGATCTACTCCCATATCGGGGAATTTACCTTTGCCTTCGTATTCGATCTAGCTAACGCTAATTTTCGGAATGCCCAGAAAATTTACTATATCCCAGGAAAAGTGGCATATTTTAAATCTAATATTTACCCGCTACAGGGCAGAAAGTGTTGTTTTTGCATTTTGAAGAAAAGGTATTTTCAATTATTTTTTTAAATATACTAAATATTTTTCAAATGAAGAAACAATATTCAGGTTTTTCCTACAAAAATCTGTTGCACAGTAAAAAGTTCAATAAGTGGCTTGACATTTATTTTTAATACATTGTTTTATATTTTTAAACATTAAAAACGTTCTCCTGAAAAATCTTTTTTTTTTTTATTTCTGACGTTCTTGAAAGGAGTGAGCGATTTGTTTTTCGATCTAACAAAAAAAAACTTTTTTCAAATCAACTGTTGACATCAGAGATGTACAATTTTATATTTAATATTTCTAGGTTTGTTCCTAGAATTTTACAAATGGTCCTGTCACTGTGTCTGACACATCGAAAATATCGAGTGGAATGAAAATTTCAAAACAAAAAGAAATGTAGTCATTGCGATGGAACGAAATAACTTGGGGTGAAAATCAATAGTGCTTTCTTAGACAGGTTGTTTATCTTTTGAAAAAAGGACACTTCTCCGCGAAAACAAAACTAGTTCATGAATATTTCATGACTTCCGCTAAGTACCTACTTTCCCGGATATTTTTAATATTTCTCGGTAAAGTGCACCAAAAAGAATAACTTCCGTCTAGGACTAGGCAGTGCCTAGCAAGTATGCGAGCATTGAAGTTTTCGAGAAAAAGTGCACTCAAGGGATAAGGGATGAGATAAGTTTAGGGATAAACTTCTCCCTATGTATGCGTTTTTTTATGTTTGTTTGTTTTTTATGTTTTTTGATGGTAAAAAAAACTAGACGTAGCTTTGTGCACCTAAAATAAAATCATATAAGGGAATTTTTAAAGAAAATATAATTTTAAAAATTAAGCTGAATGAAGCATTTGGAATAAATTATTTTTATAAGTGTTATTCAAGTTTCATATTTTAATTAAACAAATAATTTTTATTTGTTGAATGTTTTTCGCAGATACTTTGTGGCATATTTTATGAACTTTATAAATTTAAACTACTTTGTTTTAACCACTTTTTAATTTTTTTTATTTTTAATAATTTTTACATCACTTTGAGTGATGTAAAAATGTCTCCAAACAGTTCAAAATCAGGTTTTCTTCTCTTATGAGTAATTTTTAAGTTATTTGACGTCTTAACATAGATGTAGAAGAATATGGAAGTCTGGATATTTACAGGGATTATAACCTGTCATAGGCTGGTTAAGTGATCACTTAAAACACAACATTCACCGTTCTACCCAGATAAGACAAAGACGGCTTTAGCGAACTCACGTGATCAGTATCATGAGATTAGTGAGATATAACAAGGAGTTACAAGTTTTTTTTGATTAGTGTGGTTGTCAATCATGTTTAGAATGGTGAATGGTGTGTAAAGTGATCACTTTACCGGACAGGTCATAAACCCTGTAAAACCTATACTTCCATATTCTTCGTCATCTATGTTAAGATGTCAAAAAGTAATATATTTTTTAATTAAATTTTAATTTAAGGAAAAAATGCACTAATGAAATAAGGAACAAGCTTTGAAAAAAAATATCTTATATTCAAGAATTACGAATATACGTTTTTCATAAAAACATTAACTCAAAATATAAAAAACGAAATAACCTGATTGATTGAGTTGGGTGATTATTCTGACGCATCGTGTCTAAAGTCCCCTGGAGACGATCAATAAAATCGTCAAATTTTACGTCAGTTTTGCACATCAATACTCTTCACTGACATAAACGTGACGTTTTACTGACAATAAATCGTTAATTTTATTGATCGTCTACTGAAAACAAGTGCTAATGATAAACGACATAATTACCCAGTCAAAAAATCATTTGCGTCTGACCGTTTATGAAAATTTATGAAATTAAACAACGATTAAAACAAATACATTAATGAATTTCTAAAATAATATGTTCTATTTTTTATTTATTTATTCAGATACTTGACTTTTCAGGTTATTTTTTTGGATTAATATTTTACATATTGGATTATTATTTTTTCACCTCCGTAGTGTAATGATTAGCACATTTGGTTACCATACTGGAGGTCTTAGGTGGGAATTCCCAGGTGAGGTAAAAATAAAATATTCCTTTTACTCTAATATTTATTTAATATTACTCTGGACTGGTACCTGAAACGAAGAACTGATCACCATTCCTTCGATTAATTAATGATCAAATAAACATAACGTCAATTTTATGCAGTGCCCTATGCACCATTGGGTGCCAATAAGGGTAATATGTAGTAGCATTATTCACCCTACGTATTATATCAAAACATATTATTGGTATCTTAACTTGAGAAAAATGAAATGAAAATGGTATTTTCTGGCGTTTCTCATGGGTGTGATTATAATCCAGGATTCGGACCTCACATACTAATATAAGAGTTTCTGCTTAGTAAAAAACTTCTTTACATCTCACCAATAGATGTCTCTAGTGAAGTTCTAGTGATTCAAGAACAAAATTTCTAAAATTGGTTCATATATTTAGAACTTCCAAGAATTTGAGTAGTGTGGTTGTCAATAATGGGTAGAATTGGTGAATGTTACACGTGTGTAAAGTGATCACTTAAACCAGCCTATGACGGTCGTCAGCCCCATAAATGCCCAGACTTCCATACTCTTCTTCATCTTTGATGAGATGTTAAAAAATAATTTGAGACAAAGCATTTATCATTTTTATACGAAAGAAGATAGAAATCTCAGCATCCCAGGGCTTTGACCTGGTAATTGGCTGAATGAAGTGACCACTTTTTCTCAATTTTCAATTTAAGTACTTAAATTAACGAATGATTAGGTAGTTACCATTTTTTTTTCAATTTTGGAAACTGCATTTTTTCCATCCAATAGTGTTTGTTTTCAATCCAATCTACCATCAACCCCTCGTCGTATAACGTGGCAACATAAGACTGAGAAGGGAATATTTGAAAACTCATCGCTGTGTCTTTTTCACACATTATATAAATTATTCATGAAACCCCAAGAAGAGAGGAGTACGTACGTGCTTATATCTACAAATATGCTGCGATGCTAAGAAACGCAGAAGATAATGTCGCGTTCCTGTATGTATATCAACATTGCGAAAGATACATCCGTTCAACTGCAAATTAAAAAATCATTAAATGTTAAATGTAAAAATCATTTATGTTAAAATAAATTGTATCTGAGCCCTAGAAATAATATTAAAACCTGTTTTTGAAATCGTTTTTTTTTAATTAAAAAAAATATACACAACATTTTGTGTATGTCCCTTTTCAGAGATCTTGGTTTCTCTACTATATTTTTCAATTTATTATTTTTGATATTTTTTCATTTTAACAAAACAATAAAAAAATGTTAAAAAATAAGTGTCTCTGTTGAATGAAAGGCTTACTCAAATAAACCACAGATATAGCGAGATGTGAATTTCATGATATAACATATACATATATGAGTTCCAAATATTTGAGTATGTAGTGTGATTGTCAATCATGACTAGAATGGTCGGTGTTACACGTGTATAAATTTAAAAAATCATCTGACAGGTTGTAAGCCTTGTAAATACATTGACTTTCATATTCTTCTTATCTATGTTAAGATATCAGTATAGGTTTCACATGTTTTTTTTTGTAGCGCGTAAAACGATATATGTCAGCCTCCATAGTTATCACCTTTGTCTACTGTGATGGAAGTCCCGGGTTTGACCTGTTATAGACTGGTTTAATTGATCACATTTTACACGTGTAACATTCACGATTCTACCCATATGACAGATCATAAACCCTGTAAACACCCAGACTTCCATATTCTTCTTCATCTGTGTTAAGATAACAAAAATGTAAAAAAGCATATGATGTTTTAAAAATATACATATATTATATATACAGGGTGTCCCATAATTCTACTTATTCCTTTTAAATGTTGTTAGGCCAGCTATGACTTACCAAAAAATGAAAATATGACCACAGTAAAAGTGCCTTAGTTTTCCAGATATTTCCACTTTTATGAATTTTCCGAACATCTACGCCTTAGATCATTTTTTTTAAGTGCCACTTTTTCAATTTGTCATATTTTAAGATTCTAATTTGTGTTTTTGTTAAATTAAATTATTGTTGTGTTATTTTGAACAATATATATATATGTATGTATGTATATATATATATATATATATATATATATATATATATATATATATATATATATATATATACATATATATATATATATATATATATATATATATACAATATATATTTATATATATTGTGAATTCTTCCGAATTATTCGTTTGTAAGAACTCCCTTTAAGACGACGCAGAAGAGAAAGACGGCGTCTAGGGAAAACTCTCGGGATTTGGGCATAATTTCATTGCAGCCTTCTCCCTCTCCCTCCACTCCCCCGCTCCCTCACACCCCTCCCTCTAACGTTAAGGAGATGAGTGCACTTTAGAGGTGATTGCAGACGACACAATTGTTTCCATACGTAATGGTGATCAAACACAAGCAATCTTCAATTATATATTCCTTCGATAAATAATACATCCGTTGAACGGTAGGAATACGTGGAATAATAAATGTTCAGCCGTTTTACGTTGTATGGGAATCTTAATGTATTCTTTTGTTTAGCATTTACTTATGTTTCCTCTCAACCTTATTTTTTTTCGATTTCTCACTCGATTTCTCGCTCTAGTGGAAATTTTATGAATAAATTATAAATTGTATTGTCAAAAGAAATTATACGATTTCCCTTAATTTATGATTACATTTTGTTTACATATATATTTTTTTTATAACACAACAACTCAACCGTTTTTTCCCAATTTTATTTTTTTCACCAGTCACCGAGTCTCATCGTTAGCGACGTCATCAACAAGCCAGGGGTTGAAAATTATATTATTTAATTTTTCTGACTACCTAACTAACCAACCATCACGCCGCTTCCCCGCAGGGGTAGGCAGAGAGAATATAGCGCCACACCACTCTGTCCTTGCAAACATTCTTCACCTCTTCCACGTTCATGCATCTCCTCATACATACCCGCCGATTGTTACGACTCCTAACCTGACCACTTTCAATTTATGTAGTGTGTTCTAATAATAATTACATGATTAATTACATGAATATTTCAGGTAGTTATTTCTTATCTTAGATAACATTTTATTCTGATCTTTGTAACTTATTTTCTCATCAATCTTTATCAACTGCATACCTTTTTCGCATATATTGATTCCAATTTAAATATTTTCTTCTCAAAAACAGGACATATCCACACTACATGAGGGACATCTTGTGATGACGTCTCATCACATTCATAACTAGTACGGGAATACAACCCCCAGCCTCTTTTAAAAATATCTAAGAAAATAACCATCACGCCACTTCGCAGCAGAGGTAGGCAGAGAGAATAAAACATCATGCCAAACATAGCAAACATTCTTCGGCTCATTCACATTCATTCATCTCTTCATACATACTCACTGATTGTTCTGACTCCCGACCTGACCATTTTTAATTACTTTTAATACGACTTGTTATTTGACGGGCTTAAGTGATCACTATGTACATTTTAATAACGTTCACTAATCTGCTCATCAAAGAAATTATATTTTTTTCCATTTACATAGATAAATCCATATTTTATTGTTTATTTTTTTTACTTATTTCATAAAGTGAATAGTGTTCTTTAAATCTCAACCCTAGAATAATCATAAAAACATGGTTTTATTACAATAAATTATCTTTTTCAATCACAATTCAACAAAAATTATTGTAAAATATGTTCAGGATTTGAGATTTTTAACTACAAGTACTGAAAAACTGTTAACTTTTTAAATTAGTCTTTGAATAAGTCTTGGACCCTTTACTTTACATATATATCGAGCATTTGCCACCAAATTACCGCTTAAAAGGTGAAGCACTTTACGTACCGTGTCACGGATAATGCATCCTTTAACAAAACCAGTTTCCAACACTCCCGCCCATTGTCAGGCTTCGTTGGGAAGTGTATTTTCCGCGCTGTTATCGAGGAAATGTTTTCCCTCACGATGAAAGCTTCATTCACGGAAAGGCAGTCATTGTAAATTCCTTCGTTAAATAGACCTCTTCATGGCTTGGCTTTGTGTACTTTGAACTCTTCTTTAAATAACTGCTCAAGAGACATACCTTTTTTCTGCGAATTGTTATCAGTTCTTCAGAGCGCAAAAGGAATAATTTGAAATGTAATTATTTCATTTTCCGATGCAAAGCTAACTTTTTTTATTTTTCCATGACGTAAAAACTCTTTTTGGGAATATTTTTCAAAAGGCTTGTAATTTTCCTTCAACATATTAATGTATTTCATTGCAATATTTCGTTTTTCGATACAGGATATTTATTTATTTTTCGTATACCAATAAATTACAAATTACAATAATGTGCCTTTACTGATGTTTCCCGTACCGAGGACATATTAAAAATATATATAATATGAATGAAATTTTTTTTTGCAATCAAATACGACATGGCCGAATGATGCGATCTATTTAAAATCTATCCACTTCTATTATCAAATTATGAATAGCTCTTTTATATCTAGTTTAATTTCTAATGACTTTATGGATAATAGAGAAGCGGGTTGTACAACTTTATTGCATAATAATCAAAGTTCATTAAACTAGATGAAATTACGAGTATATTAGATTTAGCGTTAGATGTGTGATGTGTTTCTGTGTTTTTTGATTTTGTAGTTCTACATATATAGAGGGCATTCTAGCAGAACGCACTAAATCATACAAATATGTTCCCAGATGATAGAGTTTAAAGAATTGAATGCAGATACCGATTTGCATATAATACTAGTAGTCAGTAGTTAGTTACTTATAATAATGGTTCTGTATTTCAATTAAAACGACTGGAATTTAATACGTTTCTGGTTAAATAATTTTATTATTAATGAAGTTTTGGTAGGTTGTTTCAACTTATAATTTGTATTTAATGTTATCAATTTATCACACGACACCATCAGTCTGATATAACTCAAAATAAATGTTTTTATTAAATCTAGGTTGGGAAATTTATGGCCCATTTATATTATGGTGAAACGTTTTTCTTTACTTTCCTATCCCAGTTTCAGATTTGATGACTCATCAAAGGTCGTTCACATAAGCTTTTAGTTTTTTCATACCGAAACATTGTGACCCTTATGACCGTATTTCACCTATAACAATCATTCACGACCATTCTGAGCAAGAGTAGGTACAACACGAGAAATGAAGAAAAGAAAACTTTAATAACGGCAATTACCACATCACATATTTTTACTTTGTCTGCAACTGCTTTGCGCAGCGACTTAGTGCTACAGTAGAACCACCCTCTCAAGATTTTAAGCCAATATAAAAATTTTATTTCTATATATAATGAATTTACCTTGTTATAAACCTCTTATTTCTGTATTGAATTTTCCTTGTTATAAACCTTTTACTTCTTTATCGAGTTTACCAAGATTTCAATCCAGTATAAACCTCTTATTATCATCAATATTGAATTTTTCCTGTTACCTCTAATTTATATTTTGAATTACCTTGTTACAGACCTCTTTTTCTGTATTGAAATTACCAAAATATCAAGCCAGTATAAACTTATTATTTCCTAAATGAATTTACCTTGTTATAAACCTTTTTTCTTTACTGATTTTATACAGTATAAACCTTTTATTTCTATATTAATTTTACTTTGTTGTAATGAACTAATCTTTTTATAAACTTATTAAATCTACAATGAATTTACAAAGATTTTAAGCCAGTATAAACCTCTTATTTCAATATTGAATTCACCGTGTTATAAACCTCTTAATTTTACATGGAATGAACTAAGATTGTAATCCATATAAACCTGCAATTTCTATAATTTATTGCATTTACCTTATTGTTTTGTAATATGTTACGTATTATTTCCCATTTATCTCCCATCATAAAATAACTAAAGTACTCCAGCTATCTTTTCTGTAGTGTAAATAACTTTTCTTTTTTTTAGTGTCTTAAAAGATCTTTGTTTCAATTATTATGATCCTATGATATTTTGAACATTCTTCCAAAGCACTATATTTCGAAAGCTTCAATATTTTTTTTGCGGCAGTTTGAGAATTCAGCTTTCAACGCCATCAGTACTGAAAGGATGTAGCATCGTACGATTCTCATGCGCAAATTTAGGTGGAAATTTCTATTACTATTGAGGTCACGTTTTTTGAAGAAGCAGCTTTTCGCCACTGCTGACCTGACTTTGATCTCTCGGGAATGGTCCCACTCGTCATTGAGCCGACTGCACACCAAAAAACAACACACAAATTCATAGGGAATTTAAAATCTGTACTTAGTTACCTTTTTAGATGTGAATAAATACTCATTACTTAAATAGGCTTACCATAATTATTATATGAAGCTTTAAACCGGGACAAGTAGGGGAAAAAACAAATACAGTGGAACCTCTTATAACGAGCATAATTCGTTCCAGCATCTTACTCGTTACGTGAAATACTCGTTAAGCGAAACATTTTTTCTCATAGAAATCAATGTAAAATACGTTAATGCGTTCAATACCGAAATATTATTAAATTTTTATGTATTTTGTTTACTACCGTTTACATATTTAAATATTATGTAAAACAATTACTTTTAAATTGTTAAGGAATGTAACAACTTCGAATATATATATATTTTTAAATAATAATAAAAAAATCTTGAATGTTTTCGCAGATACTTCGTGGCACATTTTATAAACTTTATAAAATAAAACAACTTTGTTTTAATCACTTTTTATTGGTACACTTTTTTCAACCGGTTTCAACAAGAAATTTTAGAATTAGTACATAAACCCTGATGATAATAAGGTTCTTGTGACTCTCGAAACTTGTCGTGTGATTTATATATTAAACAAGTGATTTATTTTTATTTTTATTTTAATAAATATAATATAGTAGCTGATGTGTTTTTTCTCAATTTCTACCAAAAAGGCGCCATCTTGTTCTCTTAGTAATATAATATTTATGGTTACAAATATGTATGTATGTAAATGCTTTTACTCCGTTTCTACCCGTATGACCGCTGTCACATTTCAATCTCTTTTTGTTATAAGACCGACATCGGATGTAATACAAAACGTGAGTACAGAAAACCCCTTACACTTCACTCCAAAGATGTATTTTCCATCCTCGAATTTCAAACTAGAATTTTTTAGTGGTTGACAGTGGTATACGGGTCAAGCGGTTTTATTTATACAATATATTAAAACACATATCGCTCACTCCTTTCAAGAACGTCATAAATCAAAAATCATCCATTTTCAGTTGTGATTGTTTTTGGAATCCCCAGAAAATGTACTATATCTTAGCAAAAGCGGCATATTTTTAACTTAATATTTACCCGCCACAGGCCAGAAAATGATGTTTTTGCATTTTGAAGAAAAGGTATGTTTTAATATTTTTTTAAAATATACTTAATATTTTCCAAATGGAGAAAAAACCTTCAGGTTTTACCTAAAGAGATCTTTTGCACAGTAAAAAGTTCAATATATGGCTTGATATTTATTTTCAGTACATTGTATTATATTTTTAAACTTTAAAAACGTTCTACTGAAAAATCAAGTTATTTGATTTATGACGTTCTTGAAAGGAGTGAGCGATATTTGTAGTAAAGTCATCTTCCGTACAAAGTTGTACGGAAATAGGAAAATAGTGTTTGTAGACACATTCGTGGTAGTTCACACAGCGAATGTTTTTGCCTAGAATTTTCACTCATGAATTACATGAAATTATAGTAATTTTAAACATAAAGAGTAAATCCACTCACGAGTAGGCATAGGCTATGAAACTTAAAAAGTTGAAGCCTGAGTAGGGTCATGATAAGCGGTGTTGCATAAGCCGTAGCTAGAGTCACTTGGACATTAGGTAATTTAAAAAAAAAGGTAGTTCATACAAATATGTAATTGGAGACTATTCTTCATAATAATATTTTTTTATTCATATAGCGCCTTTTACGTCAAATGCTAACTTAATGGTGCTTCATTGTGATTGAATTGAGGAAAAGGAGATAGTGCAAATTATTTAGCAAACAAATGTGTTCTTAGTTAGTCAGATTTCTAAAGATCATATTGAAGGAAGAGCATTCCATGCCATTAGGCCCACAATAGCAAAGGCATGCTCGCCAAACTTTTACAACACCACCCATCATATTCATACTTGGACTCCAACATTATAATTTTTATAGCCTGTTCTTTTAGTGAGTGGGTAAGTACATAAATATTTTATGTAATTCTTGAGTGAAATTTTGTAGACAAAAACTCACTTCTGCCGGCCCCAAAGCTCGAACCCTCCTTATAAAAGAGAAGGGTTTGTCGTGGGGCTAATCACCCTACAGCAGTGGTGGCCAACATTGAAGATTCCCATACAATGTTCAATAATGATACTGAATGCTTCGAAACACGTGTTACCATATATTTTAATAATAAGAGATAAATTTATTTTTAAATAATAATAAATTTGGATAATTTATATTGCACCATTTTCGTAAAATCCTACCTCAAGAGCACTTATTTAAGAAGTTAACTTAAATATTAGAATAAGACATTTCTGATGAAAAAAATCAGAATCCTGAAAAACAAAAGAACTGCGCTCACTTCATTCATAAAATGTGACGAGTGGCAAAAAATTAAAAAAAAAAAACAAACTTGATTAATTTATTTTTTCTAAACTATGACAGGCATTCAAAAGTACGAAAAATCAGCACAAATGTCACCTCCTACCCTCGTCTCTCATCCTTCTTCCACCCTTAACAACTTATTTTTTATTCATGAACCTATTATTTCGGTGTAAGTGGGGTACTTTACTATAATTGCCTCCTTAGGGAGGAAACTTGTAGGAAACGATAATTCATGTCTTTTTATATCATTTTGATTGAGGTCAATGGTGACAACAGACAACACTTTATCACTATCCTACATATGAATTCACTCCATTAAACAATTAAATCAGTTGAGAAACATTATATCATTATTAATGACTGTTAAATTAAGATGATATTGTGTGGAATGAGCTTTCTTTGAAATATATGTAAGTACCAGCTAAACTGGTCGTACACAATGAAGCATGGAGTTGGCAAAAAAATTATGTAATTAGACTAAATGTGGTCGAAATACAACGGTTGTCTCTGAGATAAATGTAGGGCCAAACGAGGTATTATGGATCAGTTATCAACATTCATATTTATTTTTTTCAATATACTATACAAATGATAAAAACATAAAAAGCAAACAGATTTTATATGCGTATAACACTCCAGACACAATGATTCTTACTTTTATATTTTTTTACAAAATTTTTAATAATATTAGTATTTAACCACTCACCGAGATTTTAACCTGTAGACATAAAAAAGACGTAAATACTAATATTACTAACATTTTTGTAAAAAAATATAAAATTAAAAATGACTAACCACAAAGTAAATGCTTTAAATATTAACAATATTGAGAATACAATGCTTCTTCATTACATCGTTTGTAAACGTAACGGAATGTCCTCTTACAGCCGCTATGGTGACATTTTGATCCAGCAATGTTAAATAATTTGCTTTAAACAGATTCGTAAGATAAAAACTTTTGTAACAATTTGCAACCTCTTTCAACTTAGGTATTTTTAAGACCTCATATAAGGACTTATTGTAGAAGAGAGTCAAAGTTTAGAAGGCCTTTCTTAATTAGTTTTATACCTTTGCCGTGTAGAACACATTTCGCTCACTCCTTTCAATAACGTCATACCTATATCAAAAAAATTAGAAGAACTTTTTAAAAGTTTAAAAATATAATGAAATGTATAAAAATAAATATCAAGCCACTTATTGAACTTTTTACTGTGCAACAGATCTTTTTAGGTAAAACCTGAATGTTTTTTACTCCATTTGAAAAAAAATTGTGTTTATAAAAAAATTAAACAATACATTTTCTAAAGAAAATGCAAAAACAACACTTTCTGCCCTGTAGCGGGTAAATATTAAGTTAAAAATATGCCGCTTTTGCTGGGATATAGTACATTTTTTGGGCATTCCGAAAACATGCACAACTGAAAATTGACGATTTTTGATATACATATGACGTTGTTGAAAGGAGTGAGCGATATCTGACTTAAATTTTAGCTTTTTATTTGATGGGTATATCTACTACATTATATAATTATATTTCTGTACGCTTTCATCCGTTTCATACACTTAGGTACATTTATATTAACGTTTTGGCATAAGAACGCTACGCCAAATATAACTTTTAGCTAAAACCGCGCATCGTAAGTCGTGAATTGAGATAATTTTGAACGCTAATGATAATTCTGAGCCTCTTCATATAGAACATTTATGAATGTTTGAAGCTGAACTGGAATTAAGATTGTCTTTGGGAGAATAACATTATGAAGTTAATTTTTGGTACTAGAAAATAATTTCAAAAGCTTTCTGGCACACATATTTTTAATTGAATGACTATAGTAATCATGCAGAGGTTTATGAAATGGAAATGAATTAGTGATACAAAAATGTGAAAAATCATAATCTTTAACATCATACTAATAACACGTTCTAAGTAGCAAACCAATATATGTACTCCACATAATTGAAAATTTATTCCATTCACTCAATTGCTTTCCAAAGGCTTTTTACAAATTATTATTTAGTCATTCTCACGTAAACCATTCTCTCCACAAGTCTACACTACACTACTTCAAACAAAAATCTGATTATCCTCTACACTCCGATTATCCTTAATTTATTTTTATATTCCCTTCTAATATCTTTATTTTTAATTCTGTTAACATCGATTTTTCAATACATTCATCTGAGGGATCGCAATTCGATTTCATTTGAGGGACCGGTTTTGCGGATTCTATGTTTTGTATAATAATAAAATAACCAACGTATGTTCCATACGTTAGTTATTTTTCAGATCAAATGTTTGAACTGATTATCAAAACGGAATGATTGATTATCCATAACGAAACGTACAATTCGAATACTATAATTAACATCGTATTCAAATAATTGGTTAGCAACATAATTAATAAATAATCTATGTAAATAAAAAAATTAAACGTTCGTTCATTCAAAACCTCAAATCTCCAGAAGTTATTCAGAGAAATTTACTATAACTTGTAAAAAACATGCGATTTTCGAAAAAAAAGTTTTATAAAGCAATTTCAATGGCAGAAACATACATACAGTATCAAACAGATTAATTGAAACAAATCTTATTTTTGTATTTTTTTCGTAAAAAATGTTTTGGGGTGTTCCTCGTATTATGGACCAGGGCTGCTTCTTTCAGTGACTGAGATGATGAATAGCGAGAAATATCACTGGAAAAGATACTGCCAGAGATACAAAAACGAAGGTCGAATATTAATGGAATATTTCAGCAGGATTTAACCCCCTGCCACAAATCCAAAAAAAAAAAAAATTTTCACGCAAAAACAATGAACTGTGTTGGACTGGCCAAGAATTTTGCCAGAAATTAACCGGATTGAAAATCTATCGGCAACCTGTAGGAATCGGCTCTCAAAAATTGATTGCACTACGGTGGAAAAGCTCATGTTGTCCATAATTCAGGTATGGTTTCGAGACGAAAAAATGGCATCCACGTGCCAAAACCTTATATAATAGATGTCAAGAAGAGTAAAATCTTTGACTGAGCCCAAATGAGATCATATTAATTATTAATTTGTGATGTAACTAATAAACAAAAGATTTTACAACACTTTTTACGAAAATAAAACAAACAAATATTTTTTTCAAGTAATCTGTTCGATACTGTATATGTATTTAACGAAACAGCATCATACGTCATACTCAACATTGCTTATGGTGGACAACGTGCTTCTTGACAAGAACCCGGGACCTCCAGTACGGTAGTCGAACGTGCTATCGAACATTATCCGCACCAAATGGTGCATAGGGCACTGCATCGTACTGACGCAGTGTTATCTTGATCGTCACTTACATGAAGGCAAGGTGATCACTCCCGCGCTTCAGGGACCAGTCCAGGGTAATATTAAATAAATATTAGAGTGTAAAATCAATTCTATTATATTTAATTGGTTCCCACCTGGGCATTGAACTCGAGACCTACAGTACGGTAGCTAAACACGCTAACCATTACACCACGGAGGCGGATATATCAAAGGGTAATATTGAATACATATTATAGTAAAAAATCACTTATATTATATTTAATTGGTTCCCTCCCTGGGAATTGAACCCGAGACCTCCAGTACGGTAGCTAAAAACGCTAACCGTTACTCTGCGGAGGCGGATAAATCATATAAATACTACATAAAAATATTTTTTTATAGAAAATTTGCCAGATTGGTTTATTAATAAATTACTTTTTCATTAAAATACCATATAAAATATATTTTAAATTGAAACTGTGTCAGATTGGTTCAGTAATAAATTATTTTATTTTTTATGTAAATACCATATAAAAATATATTTCAAATTGAAACTGTGTCAGATTGGTTTACTAATAAGGGATTACACGTCAGAATATTCCGGAAAATTGACGTCGCCACCGGGAATTCTAAATATTTGAGAGGCCATTGGAATTTCAAAATATCCATCGCTGATTGGACAAGGGACGTGACGTCACAGCAGAATGGCCACTCTTTCCTCGCGGGATTTGGATGGCGAGCAGTCATTACACGTGACCTGGAATGTCCAGAATCGACACGAATATACCGAATCGGCTTTTTCCCAAATAAAGCCAGACATTTGAATAATTCTGATAGTGTTTTAGGCGCATCCATTTAGTGTAAATATAAAAATACCACCACTGCCTCAACTGCGAATTTAATTATAAATCGGTTTTAATGACTTTTCTCATCCCAATGAGGAAATACAAAAAGGACCTACCTTTTTCTTGTTTTAATGCACTTATTTTTCTAAAATTTTATATATTTACTTATATAGTGGAACCTCGGTATAGTCTGCTTTGGAATATATTTTGCATATTGAAAGCTTAACTTTGTGGATCATAGTGATATATATTTTTTTGAGAAATAAAAAGACTTTGTTTTTTAATCCACTCACATTTTTATTGAAAACCAACTAGTTTCGGCAACAACCTGTTCAGAGTTTATTTTATGAAGTCATAAACCCTGAAGAGCGCAACAGGTTGTTGCCGAAATTAGTTGGTTGTTAATAAAAAATACGAGTGGATCAAAAAACAAAGCCTTTTTATTTCTCAAAATAATATATGCTTTGGAATAAGTCCAATTTTGTATACGTCATGTTTGGACGCGAAACATTTTGCTGGTATACGACCTTCGTTTTGAATACGACTTGCGTGCGTGCAAGAACTTGTTAGTTAAAATGAAACATCTCCTTCTCAACATCATAAGCAGTTGATTCTTCTCACCAAGGTAAAGTGAGGTTAAATGTTCATTTATTTCACCTAAGTTCTTTTAATTTATGTAGCTCTGACACCCCTGTCTGTCTTGCAATTGTGAAAGGCCATGTCTGTCGCTAGAGCCGGTTCGTAAAACAGGAGTGAAATTTACTAGATTGTTTGTTGGATTGTCATTTTTCCATAATATTATACTGTATGTCAATGATTTTTAACTGACTAATAGGTCTAACTGAATAAAAATAATAAGACATCTAGCGGTGAATAGACGAAGCATATGTATGGAATATGAAACACTTTTCTTCCAAACACATATTTTTCATCCGACGCAAACCAATTATACTTAGCCGCTATACTTAAACATCTATAATGATTTTTAATAATTTTTTACCTGGTAAATACCACTATTTCTTTAAATCTATAGTCACGCGTGTTTTTGATGCAAATCAAACTGCGACTGTGGAAGTTCATACATTGATCATACCAATGTATGAACTCCCACAGTCCAGAAAATTCAAAACAAGTATCAGGGAACATGCTAATAACTAACTAACTAACATGTTTAAGAAATAATAATTTATCTAAGTTCACTTACCATTGAATAGATAACGATCACACATATAACAATAATATGGAAATCTTAAAAAAATATTTATACTTACGAAAAGTCATAAAATACAACATGAAACAAAAGAAACCCATAATCAACAATATGATGATGACTAAAGCCTCCCCCCTTTTGTCCTTGTTCCTACTGATAAAAATTTTAAAAATTAAATTTAATAAATTAATAAATTAGTTAATAAAAATAAGAAACAGCTCCTACCCGCTTTTCACCCTTCAACGTCCCAAGGACACGACTCTAAAGTTTGGACTTACCTTCACATACGGTGTTTGAAAATGATGCGGAATGTATCGAAACGTGTACCAGATAGAAATAGTGGTATTTAGTAAAACTTAAACCAAGTAAAACTTAAATTTAAAATGCATAGATTTTACCACAAAGTGACTGTCGAATCAGTTACTGAAATCTAGAATGATTTCTTACCAGGACCAATAAATCGTCAGCCTTATGACATAAAGCCGGGATTTTCTTTACCTCTTCTAACCTCCACTTTCCCCATCATTATTTCATGGAAAAGTTGGTGACGATCATGCCTCATGATGAGTCCCAGATCTCCTCCCCTATCCAGAAGACTCGGGCAGGGCTGACAAATATAAGATTGCTGGAAGATCCTCAATCCAAGAAGAAAATAAAAAACGTTTTATACTAACAAAAGTAATAAAACAAAATAAAAACAAAATTATTTGTTTCCTCGTTCACATTCGTGTTTCAAATCAAGGCTACCAAGTTAAACAAAACATAATTGTATTATATAATAATAAAATGATACGGCGTTTTATACAAAATAATAGTGATTTTGTATCATTAAGTATATTATTGTCGTTCAGATAAACACTACAACATCCACGACTTTTGTTTTATGAAATAATATGCACACACATAATATAAATCATGCATATTATTTATATTTACATATATACACACTCGTCCATCATCGAAGTAATGGACAACTTTATTTGATAGTACTAGAATAAATAATTATGAATAAAAAGTCTTTGTGTAATTAGTATACGGTAAATAAAATCTCAAAGTATTTTTTATGAGATAAAATTCATGTTTAAATTGTTTGCGTAATTATAAGCACACAGAATGATTCAAACAGCCCATTCCATATTTCAACTATTTTTTCGAAGATATGAGTTTAAAGAAAGTTTATGAAGAATTTAAAACATTGCCAAGGGTATCTATGCACATATACATATTGTTTTAATGACGTCACAGTTTTTGGGATAATAACAAAAAATACAAAAATAATTAAATAAAATTAAACTATTTTATAAATTAAATCAGTAATTTCAACGCCATGATTACTCTTAAAATTTAAGTTTAACATGGTAAATACCACTATTTCTCAAAATATATAAGTGACATTTTTCGATGCATTTAATTTCATTATCGAACACCACATTGAATATTGATTTTGAATGCATCGAAACGCGGAAAGATCAAAACTTAAAACAAATTTATATTACCTCAAAATGACTACCAATGTTCTGGCATTTTTATTTTTCTTTCAAAATGATAAAAAAGTATTGTTATTAGGATTATTATAAAATTTTGAAAAAAAAAACTTACTTTATTTATAAATGGTATTTAAATTTAATTTATTCTCTTTGCTCCATGATACAAACGCTAAATCGTATTTACGTATAAGTACATATTTACTTATAAATGTACAAAAAATACTTGAATATCGAAAAAAAATAATTTAAAAACGTATGTATAATTTCTATGCATTTAATGTCAAATAAAAAAATATCATTGATAAGAATAAGAAAACTAAATAACAAAATAATAAAAGGTAACTATCTCAAGAAAATGTTTCCAACAACTTATACTAAAAAAAATATGCTGCTAAAAAAAAAGTTTGTGTAGTTTCCGAATCACCGTGCAAATTGAGATGCGAGGTTTTAATGAAGTATTCGTGGGAATTTTTATTCAGCGGAACAGTCACAACATTGAAATGGCCGAGACTGTCAGATCAATTCCGTAGATCGAATAATAGATCTATATTAATGAAAAGTTTTCTATAATACCCTGTGTAATCCAAACCCAACATGCCGGAAATTGAATTAAAAGGCAATTCGCCAAGTTCTGCAATGGAAACAAAGGATAATAATTCACTAATGCAAAGTGAGTTGAATTTTATTTTTATTTATTAAAATATCATTATTTTATGTAGTTAAATCAAACACAGATTTATTGAGTCTACTAAATTGTATGTTTAAAAAAATATAAATTTTAAAATGGAGACAATTGTTTCGTCTAGTTATGGCATTTTCAAACAAATGTCAAAAAATCTGTATTTGATTTAACAATTAATGCATTAATTAAATTTAAAAAACAATTAATGTTTTAAAATATCACCTAAAAACCGCTAATTTCCGTTTGAATCTTTATGTGAGTGAAAACGTATTTATCAAACCCAATAACACAATATTTTAAACATTATTGATTTGCAATTAACTTTATGGAATAACGTGATAATTTTAATATACAAATAAAACAATTGTACTAAAACAGTTTTAGGGTTTATTTATCGATTTGGAGTTTAATTTGTAGAACTCCATTTTCATTTACATATATATTAAATATTAAAATCACACAATGATTTTTAAATACTATTGTTAAATAATGAAATACAATTAAGTAAATAATATTCAATTTATAAAAATATAAAAAAATTGTGGCAGTTGTTTCGCCTTGTTATGGCATTTACAAACTAATGTCAATAACTTTATGGATTTATTAACATAAACACGAGTTTATATTTTAACCTGTTGATGAGAACATATGTACATAATTTTTAAAACTAATCGTGTTTGCATTGCATTAATAAACTTAAAATGCGATCTCAGACAAGTATTTTATTTTGTTTTTTATTCATATGTTTACTCGTATATACTCCACGTTTACAGAAATAATTTAAGCTAATTTGGCATAAAATTTGACAAAATATTTAGAACTCGATTTAACGTTTGAAATTCGTAGATAAAAAGTTAATAAAATAATTATTTAAATCGTTTTTGCTATGAAGACAATGTCACTTTTTTATGGCTTTAATTGCTGACATACTAATTTGATAGATAACTACTACCGTGACTAAATGAACGAAAAAATGGGAGGTTAAACTGAATAAATACTAAAAAATCTCTAGGCTGGAATAATAAAACATTTACCTCCATATTTTTACTTATCTGTAGCTTCCGATTCAGTTGCTACACATTTTTTCTCACAATTACTGAGTAGCATCGTAATGTATACCTACTACTGTTGTTAATATAACACAATTAGAACAGTCTTTATTATTTATTTGATAATGCTTCAACAAGCGATGTTATTATGACGAAAATCAAATATTTAATATACAGGTAGTTCAAAATTTACGTACTCAATAAAGATCCCCTGATTAAGGGAGTACCGATACAAGTATATTATTTTATATTTGGCAAGGTACGGTATAATCAACATACCACCAAAGGGTTGTATGTAACCGCTTTCCCTAAGGGGTAGCAAAGAGAATACAATGTCACACCACTTGGTCTTTGCTAACTATTTTGGCTACAAGCATGCATCGCCCATATACATTATTTTGACTTTATTTTGAATCTACATTCAAATACCAATGTAAGAAATTAGCTGGAAATTTATGAAAGTAAGTCATAGATATAAATTCAAAGAGAGAAAGAAGTAACAAAATGAAAGAAATACTTTTTTAATGGAAGAATCCGCAAAGGCTCTACTTTATATACATATAGGTTTGTTTGCAGGTGGGATAGTAAGGAAAGAGAAGGTGAATGTGTAAATATATCGCAAACACCCAGACTAATTGAAAATAAATATTTCTTGATTGTTTTTGCAATTGACGGGAATCGAACCCGCGTCACCAGTTTTGCAGTCGAGTGTCTACCCTAATACGACACAGGCGGCGCCTACCGTACATGTATATATTTTTTAATTATAATACCTTAAAATGTGCATATGAATTTTTTAAATGTCGATTATTATTTGTACTGCTAGATGTTATCTTATCTTGGTAGTAGTTTGGTCAAATATTTAAGCAAAAACAGTAAATCAACCCTAAGTGACAGGAAAATACGAGAAGTCTTAGTAAGATAAGACAGCAAATACTTTTATTAGAGGAAAAATTAAAAATATATTTTTCTTGTAATTATTCATTAGGCTCTTGAGATATTTTTTATTTGATTCCACTAGAACACTTGACCTGAGGATCATACATCAGCCTAAGATATATTTTTTACGATGATTATAATCACCGTAAAAAATTTCATTGTATTTTTTTAATGTGTTCACCCGTTGTGGGACATAGGTTTAACTTTGAGACATTGGGGCATAATATATCGTCATATTATTTTTTGACATCTCATCAAAGATGAAGAAGAATACGGAAGTCTGGGCATTTACGGGGCTGACGACTGTCATAGGCTGGTTTAAGTCATCACTTTACACACGTGTAACATTCACCAATTCTACCCATTATTGTTCCTTGTAAGTTCTGTATATATGAACCAATTTTGAAACATTATTCTTGAATCACTAGAACATCACTAGAGACATCTATTGGTGAGATGAAAAGAAGCTTTTTATTGAGCAGAAACTCTTTTATTAGTATGTGAGGTCCGAATCCTGGGTTATAATCACACACATCGCTCACTCCTTTCAAGAACGTCATAAATCAAAAAACTTGATTTTTCAGGAGAACGTTTTTAACGTTTGAAAATATAATACAATGTATTAAAAATAAATATCAAGCCACTTATTGAACTTTTTAGTGTGCAACAGATATTTTTAGGTAAAACCTGAAGGTTTTTTCTCCATTTGAAAAATATTTAGTATATTTCAAAAAATAATTCAACAATACATTTTGTTCAAAATGCAAAAACAACACTTTCTGCCCTGTAGCGGGTAAATATTAAGTTAAAAATATGCCTCTTTTGCTGGGACATAGAACATTTTCTGAGCATTCCGAAAACACGCACAACTGAAAATGGACGATTTTTGATTTATGACGTTCTTGAAAGGAGTGAGCGACATGAGAAACGCCAGAAAATATCATTTTAATTTTTATTATTTAAGCTTATAATTTGACCAGATAATTTATTTACAACATTTTGAGTGTGTCCAAATACTAGATTATCTCCAATTACAGGAGTTATTCAAATAAAAATAACTCCTGTAATTGGAGATAATCCAGATTTTGTGAACAAGTATTTGTACACACTCAAAATGTTGTAATAAATCTTGATATTTTGATTTAATGACAATGTTTTATTGTTCTTTTATATTTTTATCGTCAATTTGTGACAGATTGTCAAACTCAGATGCTCAGAACCGATGTTCGAAACACTTGCCCAAGTCCACAACCCTATTTTAATTTTTTTATATGAGTATGTAAGTTTTTTTTTTAAATTAAAGATATAATCATTTTTTGCTAAAATCTTTTATGGACTCCTAGTATTGAACAGTTTGAATCTAAATTTATTACCTGAAACAAAAACTCATATTACAGAAACCTTCTAGAACTCCATATATTATTAATACTTTAGACGGCAAAATACTAGTACATATTATAAAAAGCAGTACCTATGTATATATAATTTAATTAAAATAAATTTTTGCAAACGCCATCTATCTTTAATATAGCAATAATGGAAAATTTACATAATAATATTGTAGGATGATTACTAGTCACGGAAAAGCTCAATTCAATCGCTTATTTGAAAATCTTTCAACAGATGGAGCTAAGCGCTGTAGAAAATTGTCGAGAATTTTCATGTTTGTACGATAGGGCGGTGCGCAAATGTGACAATGAGCAAATTTCCATGGTAAAACATAAAAGTAATAGAATTACCACGAAATGTATATATTGTACATATATTTTAAGTAGGGGGTTAGATCCGGTCAGTCAAAATGCCAGTAAATCTGTTATTTCACTAAATACGGGCCAATCAAACGATGAATCCTTTGGTTAATATATCGTTAGTTTATTTCCTAGACGAGCCTGAAATATTAAAAAGGAATCAACTTAGGGTAAGAATTTTTGTCTTAAATCGTATTAAATAAGAGAGTTTGCTTTCACAGATCCTTACGTTTTCCGTACAAAATTCCAAATTTAATTTTAAAACCCCTTGATTTATTTATATTTATTTTCAAATCGTATCAACTACAAAAAAATCTACATAAATAAATCACTGAGTTAGAATCAGTGAGTCAGGGAACAGATCAAAGTTCGTGAACGAGAATCACGCCAAATTGGGAACCGATCATTTAATAAGTGCATATGGAGCTAGAGGTGTGACTGATGAGTGACTGTTACTTTTTCGGTTGCCCGATTGGGATATTATTTTTTGATTTTCTCAATTTATATTTATTTCCAGCTTATGTTCTTTATGTCAAATTGTAAAATATATTACAAACCATCAATACGCAAAACCCAACCAAATCCGGACACTGATTGGCGTTACTAGCTTTAAATGATCGAATCCAAAAACCGAATAATGTAACAACTTTTGATACGTTTTTTAATTGAACGGATCCGGTTATTTACGAACAAATCGCAGGTGATCTACATACATTTATACAAATGTTGTATAATATCGGCACAATATCTGCATTATCAACAATGTAACAAATCTTGGAAGTAGGTTTGTTACATTGTGTTGATGACGAAATGTAGTAATGAAGAATTTTATTTGATTGGGAATAATCATTGAAAACATATGTGTTCTAATAAAGTGTAATGCTGCGATGATGGTAATTACAAAGCGTTAATGAGAACTCGCCGACTCAAATTCATAACGATTTTTTTTAGATAAATATCGTTATGTGTCCTTTTTTAGAATATATACTGAAAAAAAATTAAAAAATTAACTCTGTACCTCCCAATAACTCTTTTTTTGCAAACCATATATTTATTTCAAAGAAAAACTTATTTTTTCAATACAAAAACGGTACCTATTTTAAACAAAAATTCAATTACGTCAAATGTTAACTGATTTTAAGGTCCAGCATTCTTAATGTCGCTTCATTCATCCGGCGACCACCGGAGAGGTCACATGTCTCTTCACGACCGATTTTTTTAAAGAATATACACATCTAAGAGATTTTTTTTTAAAACTGTTTTCCTTGCAATAATTCTTTCATTTTCGAAACCATATAATTATTTAAAAGAAAAACTTAATTTTCCATAACAAAAACGGTGTTTTAAAAATAAAATCAATTACGTAAAATGTTACCCGGATTTAGAGAAAATTTAGTTGCGATTTATAGTATATTGGGCCTTAAGTAATGGCAACATTACAGAGGAGTGAGATTCTTGGATTGTTGATAAGAAGCTACTCATACATATGTGATGCAGAGATTTTCAGATCATAAATCAATCTCAACCGGACTAAGTGGTTATCTACCAAGTCAGTCAAGCAGTTTAAACTCGTTTTTATGTAGTTACGTCTTTTACATTTTCCATAGTTATTAACAATTATATTTAAGAATTTTTCAGTTAAAAATTTTCCTGAAGAGTAAAGTTTGCATTCCAGTGAATTTCATATTAATAAATGGACAGAAGTAAAAGTACGTAAATATATAATCATTTATTTTTTGTATTTTAAATTATTTGTTTTGTATAATATTATTACTAAACTGAATATATAATATATTGTAAATTACTTCTATAATATTTATTCAATATTACCCTGGACTGGTACCTGAAGCCGAGGTCTGATCACGTTTACTTCATCTGTTAACGATTAAGATAACTTATTATTAGATTAAAACCAATATTTTTAGCTTTTCCACTTTTTTATTTGACCAGCGACCGGGTTTCGTCGTTACCGACATCATCGGTAACGTCATCGGTAACGGTAACGTCGGTAACGACGAAACCCGGTCGCTGGTCAAATAAAAAAGTGGAAAAGCTAAAAATATTGGTTTTAATCTAATAATAAATTAAAAATGCAATTCCATCACGAAGTGTCAGTGGATAATATAAATCGATTAAGATAACGCTACGTTTATATGATGCAGTGCCCTATGCACCATTGGGTGTCTATGAGGGCTTGAAGAATAACTATACCCGGCAACGTGTTGCTGTGTCTCAGTCAATAAAATAGAAAGCACATATTTTAAATAGGTACGTTTTATTTCACAACGCTTGTGAAAAAATGAAATTTTTAAAAATCTTTGAAAAAACAATGCAATTGAATACTCTAAAAATATTAAGTGACAGAAGCTGTCAAGAAGCATTCTGTCCGCCATGAACAATATTTAGTATTACATATGTTGCTGTTGCTTTCAACAGATGGTGCTGGTATTGCGGTCAATATTTTTTTAAACATGTTTTTACGAGTCATACACATATAAAAACCCGCGAAATCAATTTAATTTTAATATTGTGTCTACACCACTATAATTTTCTAAATATTTTTAGCCTTGGTTGAAATGAGAAATAAACTGCTAAACAAACTTTAAATTTCTTTGTAATTTAGTATGGAGAATTGTTTTTGACCAATGCATATTATGTACATTAAAAAAAAAATACTAATGTAAAACACTTGTATATGACTACTTTTTCAAAAACTGGTCTTATACAAGTGTGTTATCGTTATATTTAAATCATCATAATTTTCCAATAATAATAATTAAAAATAATTTAAAATAATTCAATAAAATAAAACGAGATAATCCAGATTTGTAAACAAGTATTTGGATACACTTAAAATTTTGTAAATAGAAAATAAATGTCATAATATTGTACATATGAAAAGAACGATAAATTTTCAATGAAAAACAATTTTCCGCTATAGGAATTTATCAATTGTAGATTATTTCACGACTAATTTCATGTCTATGTGAGATGAATTGAAAATAATCTGCGAAATCTAATATGTAGATAAATATATTTTACAACTTTTCATGTAACTTTTATACTCCACATAGATAATACAAAATGAGGGAGTAAATATTTGACATGTGATAATAATGATTACACACATTGTCCATAGGTTGCTTGGGTGAAATATACACCAGATGGTAAGATAAACAAATCATAAACAAACCAAACATGTATCACTCTATGCCAAAAAAAAATGTTGTCAATATTTATCTGCATAACATAGATTCCCAGTGCATTTTCAAGGAAATTGTCAATGTTTGACAATCCGCTTAGGAAAGGTAGGAACTTTATACTACTAGCATTATACAAACATGCATATTTTATTTGTCCAAATGGTGGATGGTGCAATTTGGTTTGTAAACAATGGCAGAATGTGTCAATGATTTCTTCTTCTGCTCCGTCATAGTTATCTTATCCAATGCTGGGTAAGGTGAGATTACAAAGGATTTCTTCAGATATATAACTCTTAGCCATTGCAAGTCCTGCGGCATGGATCAACCTACCCTCAAAACTGAGATGAGAGTATGAGAATTGTTTTTTACATGGCTTTATTTATATCTCAACGTAGATGGAGAAGAATATGGAAGTCTGGGTATTTACAGGTCTAGTATTAGGCTGGTTTAAGTGATTATCCTTAAATTGACACCCACTCACATTCTAATTCTTGGCACCATCTAGCGTCGAGTTGAGTAAATACTTTATTTTGCAGATGCCTTTATGAAATATTTGTAAGTTCTATAAATATTCAGACTTATATATTCTTCTTCATCTATGTTAAGATACCAATATAAATAACTCCTAAGTGGACAAAACCCAGATTCGAATACAGAGATTTGAACACTTAAAATACAGAGCTTTTTTAATTTTCAGGTAACATTTGTTTCTTAACATTTTTCTAAGGGCTAACAGGCATTTTTTCCCTGTGTCATAATTATTTTGACAAAATATTAACGGTTTTATTTTCTCATATTCCAGGGCTGCGAGGGGCATTGCGGGGAGGGGGAGATACATGGCAACAGGTGGCCGTGAAGGGGAGCGCAGAGCTCCTAGGCACAGCGCTCATAGTCTCCATGGCCTGCATGGGATGCGTGCCCGGCTGGGACTCCGGAGCGCCCCCGCAGCTACAGTACTCTCTCAGCACTGGACTAGTGGTCATGTTTGTTGTACAGGTAACTTACTTACTTCAGCCTTCTTCTTATGTCTTGTATTGAACAAAGGCCTCCCTCTTGGACTTCCACATTTCCTATTGGACGCGACTCTCTTCCAGTGAAGGCTCGTCACTTTCTGTTCCATATATCCAAACCATCTCAACATAGCTTTCTTAATTTTATCGATAATACTTATATCTCAGCCTTGCATTTTTTTCCATATATCACAATTTCAATATCTATCATACATCGTTTTGCCACATATTCGTCTAAGGGATCACATTTTGATTGCATTCAATTTACTTTCATCTTTCTTTTGCCAACTCCATGCTTCACTTCCATACATAAGGGTTGGAACCAGGACTCCGTTGTGTAGGGCCAGTTTTGCTTTCACTGATGGGTTTTTATTTGCCATAACTGATTTTAGTGGACCATTCACTCTGTACCCAGCATTAACACTCTCCTTTTTATATTTTTATCAATCTTTCCATCCATAATCAATCTTTTCCTCTTTCTAATGTTTTTATTTTTTAATCTTTTTCAAAAACCATTATTTCGGATTTGCTAACATTCATCAATAAATCACCTTCCTTGCACGCATTGTACACTTTTGTCACCAACGCCTGCAGGTTTTTTTTCTCTACTATAGAAGCACAGCATCGTCAGCATATACAGTAAAATTTTTCATTCTAGTTCCAAGATTTAAATCTTTCAGTTCTTTCATTCGTTCATGAAATTTTATTTTCATACTTAAAATTTTAATAAACAACATCAAAACTTTATTTTTAAATCTTAAACGTGTGAAAAATATCTTCCACATCATATAAGCAGTTCCAGTTAGGCATTTTTCTTGATTTAAATTTTATAACTGTAATTATCTGATAAGTTTAATTGACTTAAAACAAGGCTTACGGTTATAAACTGCTGTAAATAGTAATAAGTAATATATAAATAGTAATAAGTAATAAGACTTGTAATCTTTTTATTTCAGTTATTTGGGCATATATCAGGAGCTCATGTAAACCCAGCGGTGACACTATGTGCTGTACTGTACGGAAATATCTCCCTACTTGTAGCAGGAATATATGTCATAGCACAAGTAGTCGGAGGTATTCTAGGATATGGAGTGCTACTCATCATCACCCCGGATGAAGCAATTCAAAATGCAACGTCATTCTGTGTCACCTTGCCCCATTCCACTCTCTCACCATTACAGGTACTTGTGCATAATATATTTTAAAAGTGAAACTTCGTTTCTACACTCTGCATTACATATCGCTCACTCCTTTCAAGAACGTCATAAATCAAAATACTTGATTTTTCAGGAGATCGTTTTTAAAGTTTGAAAATATGATACAATGTATTAAAAATAAATATCAAGCAACTTACTGAACTTTTTACTGTGCAACACATCTTTTTAGGTAAAACCTGAATGTTTTTTCTGCATTTGAAAAATATTTAGTATATTTAAAAAAAATAATTATATAATACATTTTCTTAAAAATGCAAAAACATCACTTTCTGCCCTGTAGCGGGTAAATATTAAGATAAAAATATGCCTCTTTGCTGGGATATAGTACATTTTCTGGGCATTCCGAAAACATGCACAACTGAAAATTGACGATTTTTGATTTATGACGTTCTTGAAAGGAGCGAGCGATATGTCATATACAGTTTACGTAAATGCACCGCTTGTAATGCTTGTTAATGCATAGGGAACCAGCAGACGCTTGCATATTATACTGCACATTAGCTACATAAACACCTTTTAACATTTTTTAGTTAAAAATTTCCATTGTGTGAAATTGAAAATTGAAACCAAGGGAAATTGAAGTGACAAGTACAAAAAAAGTGCGAGTCTTTAGAGAACAGAAAAAAGCAAATCAACCATTATTATATAAACCATTATTATTATTATATAAAAGCATACCTTAATGTCCGCCTCCGTAGTGTAATGGTCAGCACGCTCGGCTACCGTTCTGGAGGTCCCGGGTTCGATTCCCAAGGGGGGTAAAATAAATAGAAGTGAATTTTTCACTGTCATATTTATTCAATATTATCCTGGACTGGTACCTGAAGCGGAGGGCTGATCACCTTTCCTTCATGTGTAAACGATCAAGATAACACTGCGTTTATATGACGCAGTGCCCTATGCACCATTGGGGTGCGGATAAGGGTTTATTATTTTTATTTATTATACCTTAATGAAATGAAATATTTATTGCATCCATGAATTTCCATTTTCTTTCTAAATAACCATTTTCTATTCCTGAAATAATAAAATCGTCAACAAATGCAAAGAGAGCAGTGCATAAAATAAAGAGTTTCTTTCTTGGAAAGTTTCACTTCTAACGGGCAATTCTCAATCATATTTTTTAATAAATACCCATATGCAACATAAAAGACCCCTTCGTTGTTATCAGGAAATGTATAAAAACATTTTTTCTTAATTGTGCGTCAGAAGCGGGTCACATATAAGTATGTTTTCTTTCGGAATCGTCCTGTTGGTTGTTTACGGATTTTAATGTAAGCGCAAAATACTACATCACAACTGATAACAACGAAGTGATTCAAGTGATCACTTCAAATCGCTCACTCCTTTCAACAACGTCATAAATCAAAAATCGTCAATTTTCAGATGTACATGTTTTCGGAATGCCCAGAAAATGTACTATATCTCAGCAAAAGAGGCATATTTTTAACTTAATATTTACCCGCTACAGGGCAGAATGTGTTGGTTTTTGCATTTTGAAGAAAAGGTGCTGTTTAATAATTTTTTCAAATATACTTAACATTTTTCAAATGGAGAAAAAACATTCAGGTCTTACCTAAAAAGATATGTTGCACAGTAAAAAGTTTGATAAGTGGCTTGATATTTATTTTTAATACATTGTTTTATATTTTTAAACTTTAAAAAAGTTTTTTGATATGTGATGTTGTTGAAAGGTGTGAGCGAAATGGAAACACTACACTATTCAGGATCAGGTATCAAGCAATATACCCAATGACCCATATTTATTACAAATATCTCAGCATTCTTGAAATAGGAGAGTATACCTTTCAATGATATAGTGTATTGATAATGTAGATCAATAATATAGTGTATTATATGGAACAATATGAGTGGATTGATCCTGATAGCTAATATAAGATAAGTGAAGTGTCAGTATCCATTTATTTTTTACTAGCTGTAGAAAGCGCACACTTTTAATGTTTTATTTCACAATGCTTATGAGGCAGTGAAAATATTATAAATCTAGAAAACAGTAACCGAAAACGTAGAAAATGCTAAGTGACAGCAGCTGTCAAGAAGCATGCTGTCCGCCATGAGCAATGTCAAATATTGAGTGTGTTGCTGTAACGTTCAACAGATGGCATTGCCATTGCAGTCAAAAAGCAGTTATTTTCATAAAAAGTGTATATTAAAACCAGTGCATATTTGAATGCGATGTTGCTTCAAATTTTTTGAGTAATCGGTGAATAACTAGAAAATAAAAAAAAATGACAAATAAACTTACAAATGTTACTTGAATTTATGTAAATTATTTTTAAGATTAGTATAATTAACTTCATGACAATATATTTACAAATTTAGGTTTTGAAATAGGTATCAAAATCTTTAGAAATATGAGTTTAAAAAGCTATACATATAATCTTTTTACATAAAACAATTTTATTTTCAGGGTGTTCTGGTTGAGATTCTGGTCACCAGTGTGTTAATACTATTAACATGCTCTGTTTGGGACGTAAGGAATAAAGATAATACAGATTCTACAGCGCTGAAATTTGGCTTTACTGTCGCTGTTCTCAATTTGTGTGCTGTAAGAAACGTTTTATGTAACATATGTACAATATATAAAGAGATATTTTCATAATAAACATATGTAAAACACATGTTTACAGAGCTCTTACACTGGCTGCAGTATGAATCCGGCACGATCCATGGGGCCGGTAGTTTGGACAAGTCACTGGGACCAACATTGGGTAATACTGAAGGGTTATTCTTCTTCTTTAGCTTTCTGTTATTCACTGCCGGATATAGGCCTCTTTCGTATCCTTCTATTTCCTGTTTGCAGCCAGATTCTAGCCCCCAACCGTTATGTCGTCGGATCTTTGGGGTCTTTGAATGCCTCTTTTATTCTCCCAACCATCTCTAAAATTTTGAGGTCCATCTTGTGGGGTCCTGTCTTGCAATATATCCCGCCCATTGCCACTTGAGTCTTGCTCATGTTCCAAGATCCAATAATAATTTAAAGTAACGACTGATATGCAAATATATGTCAGCAATTCAAATATGCTCCAAAAAGCATGAGCAGAAAGACAGTTGCTGACTGATGCCAAAGTCTGGAAGGTGTCCTATCTGGGGCATGTGCTTAAAGAAGTATAATCTATTGCACCTTTTTTTAGATGCGAGTTGCATTTATCATTAACCTTACTCATTATGAATGTAAGGTTTATAGATCATTAAGTGGATTTTCGTTTCTTCTAATTAAAAAACATGTTTTTTTTGTGTGGGGAAAAGAGACTCACACTCAGAACTTCTCTGAGCCACCTCCAATCCACCCTTATACTAGTTTGTATATTTCAGACACTGCTAATTTGTAGAGTTCCTCATACTACCCAAGTTGCCATTTGTCTATTACATCAATTCATATTTCTAACCATAATGAAAAGTATTGTTTGTTAAATTGACTTCTAGTTATAAACCAACATCTGACCAATGACTGCTGAAAACAAAGTCAAATTTTTACCCACTACCCTTTAGATAATTTAATCATCGCAATGTTGCAGGGCGGTTTTTTCATCAACCCCGACCCTAATTATACTCAAGACAGTCTGCCTCCCGGCCCCCAGTATACTATTCACAAGTAACCGCAAACCCGATTCCCATCTGTTCAAAGTTTTATGGCATCCCTTGCGCTTTACCAAAAGTAAGCAAATAGAACGCTTACAAGAGTCTCCCGCTCTCTACCAACAGTATGTAAAAGATTCTTTTAACCATTTCCCGCAAACAATGTGTTCAGACCACTTTATGATTTCTAGATTTACTGGGTGGGTCCGCTGCTGGGATCCACGCTATCGACTCTCCTGTATTGCGCTCTGTTCCGGAAATATGAGGCACCTTCGTTACCGAGGGAACAAGAACCACTGAGAGACATGGAAGTGAAATCCTCCATTGGTGTTGCGTAACCAGTAAAAATAATAGCATCAAGATTTTGATACAACACAGCATAGGTGAAGAAATATATTTAGATGAATATTTGAAAGTCTGTGCATTCAAGATGTTACAACCTTTAATGGCTAACTGGTCTAAATAATAATAAAATTTAATACAATATTTTCAATGTATGATATTTGAATGGTGAAATAAAGAATGTAATATTGAGATAAAAATTATTAATAAAATTGAGAAAAGTGTGTTGAAATGGTTTGTTAATGCGAAACGAATGAGTGAGGTAAGATTTGTAAAATAAATTTATTTAGAGGCGAATGTAGTTTGAAATCGGAGCAGAGGAAGTTTATTTTATAATTCAATTGTGTAATGTGGTGTTTCAATCAATAACTTTTAAGGTATCAATAATTTCCTCTACCGCAATTGCTGTAGGAGCATAAACTTTTAACCCTTAAGCAGTTCGCAAGATACGAGGTTTATTTGAAAACCTATCCAGTCATTAAGTTCAACTACAGAATTTGTATTATAATAAAACAAATTCTATTTCTATTTTATTTGACCAGTGACCGGGATTCGGAAAATAAAAGTGGAAAAACTATAATGTTGTTTAATTTATTATTAGATTAAAACCAATCTTTTTAGCTCTTCCACTTTTTTATTTGACCAGCGACCGGGTTTTGTCGTTACCGACATCATCAGACTGGTCTGATGTTGTCGGTAACGACGAAACCCGGTCGCTGGTCAAATAAAAAAGTGGAAAAGCTAAAAATATTGGTTTTAATCTAATAATAAATTAAAAATGCAATTCCATCACGAAGTGTCAGTGGATAATATAAATCTATTACAATGTTGTTTTATTATATAACATGCAGTTCCAACAAGAAATGTCAGAACGAACGTTAAATCTAAGAATTTGTATTTGTGATGGATGATAATTGCTTCATTAACAGTATTTTGATAGGGACTTGTGAAATAAAAATAAAATCTACTATGTATTTGTTTTGATCCATACTTATCCAGATACCTTTCCAATGTGTCTGACTTAATCCAAATTTATGTCATGATTCGCCATTCCTTTTTCAAGTCTGTTTAAGTTCTGACGTTCTATGTTTAAGTATTTCAATATCTGGTAAATTTACATACACATATGGCTAACAAAATGAAAAATTATTTGAACAAAATAGCTATATTTGAAATCTTCGATACTAGAATTACTCATAATAAAAATGCTGAGATATAAAAAGCCATTTTATTATAATAAGAACTATCTACTGTATGTATTTCTCGACATTACAGACATATTGAAAAGTATAAATTAAATCATTATTCATTTTTGTTACAAAAAGTCCTAACTGACAGTTAACAAAGAACTTAACACATTATAATTATTAACCTTCCCCTCCCAGTGATATGTATTTACTACAACTCGACATTAAAAATGAGAATATTAATATAAAATATAACAGATGTTATATTTTATATTAATATTCTCAGATATAATATAATATTATAAGATGCTCAGAATTTTTGTATGCCTCCGTAATATAATAATGTATTTCATAAAAGTCTTACAATATAAAGTAACTCGTTTGCAGCGATGGAGATAAATAATTTGTAAAAAAATCGGGGATAGAATCACCAATACACAAACGTTTCTCAGTATGTGCGTGCGTGCCGTGCTTTGCGTATATGTGCATGTCGAATCGTGTTTAGAACGCCAGTAGTGCGCAGATCGCCTGACTTGGCGGTCGTGTCGCTACGCCAGCTATTGGGCTACTTGCTATTTAATATTCTCAATATTATTAATATTTAAAGCATTTACTTTGTGGTTAGTCATTTTTACTTATTTATTTTTTTACAAAAATGTTAATAAAATTAGTATATAACCACTCACCGAGATTTTTACGTCTACCGGTTTCGAGACGTACCCGTCTCTTCGTCAGGACAATCACTAACACAGCATGCAAACAATACTACCCTTCACCACCATAGCACCATTTACACACTCAAAACTACACAAAATGTCTAACACATGCGATTTTTGGTCGACCCGAAGACCAACATGCACTATAGTTTTCAATACAGACATGCGTTACGAGCCGAGGTTAAACGTATATTAATATACGTTTAATACTATAGTGCTATAGTGCATGTTGGTCTTCGGGTCGACCAAAAATCGCATGTGTTAGACATTTTGTGTAGTTTTGAGTGTGTAAATGGTGCTATGGTGGTGAAGGGTAGTATTGTTTGCATGCTGTGTTAGTGATTGTCCTGACGAAGAGACGGGTACGTCTCGAAACCGGTAGACGTAAAAATCTCGGTGAGTGGTTATATCCTAATTTTATTAACATTTTTGTAAAAAAATAAATAAGTACTTGCTATTTATTTATTTTTTCGTTTTCAAATACTTACCAGATTTAACATTACAAATTTTTTACATTTCAACTATGGTCAATAAAAGCAACATTTAGAAATATTTACATGTATCCCATTTTTAAATCACATTTTCATATGGTGTACAAAATACATGTCACTGTTGCACACGGAAGTTTTTTATCACCATAATGGTGGAGACTGACCGGAGCATTTCGTCGTAACATAAAGTTGTAACATCGCTCACGGCGAGCATCACCGAGCATTTGAAACTATGGATGGAGCACTCGGCTCGCTGTACTGACTGCCTGAATGCTCGCGTCGTAACGTGTTACGTTACGACGAAATGCTCCAGTCAGTCTCCACCTTAAGGGAAAGGTTAACTAAAGAGATATGTAAATATATTATCAATATTTGAAGCATTAACTTTGTGTTTTTCCATTTCATAACTTATAAAATAGCTTTCTGTTGAAACTCATCTCAACAGAGGCCAAAAAGGTATTAAGATGAGAATATGGATGTCTGGGTATTTACAGGATTTGAGACCTGCCATCGGCTGGTTAAAATAATATATTTATGCACTGTGACATTCACCGTTCTACCCATGATTGACAACCATTTACAAAGATTTGAACACACTCAAATGATTAAAAAGGCTTTTTTTAATGGCTGTTATAATATACGTATTATCAGCGTATTCCAAAAAGTCAATCCATGTAATTTTGGTAAAGAAGTTCTATGAATTGGTTTCTAACATTCGATTATACAATTACTCCAACATCTTAGTTAAAGATTAAAATCCTTTTTTTTCTGAACTTAATATCAAGATTCAAAATGATTCATAAATTATTTGTGTGTTTCATGTCAATTCAGTAAAAAAATGACTTAAGTCTGTTTTTGTATGCTCACAATACATATGCATACAGTAAAAATCTGTTACAAGAAGAATTACAATTTAGAACAATGGTAATTAGTAATATTCACAATTTTCATGGTCCGAGAAATTACTATTTGCAAAAAATTGCGGCAACAATTCAAAATTTAACATATTTCATAATTTGAAAATTTCTTGATCGAATTGAATAAATTCTTATTCAACATTTTCAGTTGGCAACACTCGGATTTTTTCCTAACGGCTGATATGAACCCAATAAATGTTTCTCTTAGTCCATATGAACACATTGTTTGCGGGAAACGCTTAAAAGCGTCTTTTCCATACTGTTGGTAGAGAGCAGGAGACCCTTATAAGCGTTCTGTTTGCTTACTTTTGATAGAGCGCGAGACACCAAAAAACATTGTACAGATGGCAATTAGGTTTGCGAATACATGTGATTAAAAAACTATGGGTCAGGCGGCAAACTGTCTGAGTATAATTACAGTCGGGGTTGATGAAAAAACTGCCTGACAACAGTGTGTTAAAAGTTCAAAGCTGTCTAATATTTTTTTTTTTTATTTTGTTTAATAAAAAATTTCCACTTTCATTTTTAATTGGAAATTGTGTAAATGAATATTTTTTCAAAATCCTCTTCATTTGAAATTCGAATTAACGGACTTTTATTGTATAGGATTTGTTTACACAAAGATATTTTATATGTAAACAATAAGTGACAGGTCACACGAAAATCATTATAAAAATATAACATTTTCTTTAAAATAAGTATTTGCACTAAATGTCAGGTAAACTTTAATACATAAGGCAGATGCATACATATTACGCATGGAGAGTATGTAGAAAACACTGGCAAATAAAAAGATAAATTTAGAAACTCAGCTGTGTTTGACGGGTCAACATTAAACACACATGTTGGTGTAAAATTGAGCCTTGCCTGATAATTATTTCTATGGTGGAGTAATAAATAAGGTGGGCATTTATCAATAAGTTTATTATAAATAACACCTTGTATATATAACTTCAATATAAAAGTTTTTTACATTAACTGAAGACTTTAATTAATTCACAGATTAGTTCTTGGTCGGCTCAATCGTCTCTCCTCCTCGGATCTGTCCCCAACCGATCAACCTGCAAAAATTACATAAACCATGAGGGCAAGTAGGGAACATTATACACAATGTGTAACATTTAGTATCAAAATGGAAAAAAAATCAAAAACCTTTTATGATTATATATCGCTGGTGAAATGCCAAAGGGCCACGATGCAAAAAAAAATTAACTCTTTATTCCAAAAAATCTACATAAATCGTCAACATTTTCATATTCGAAAAAGACACCCATGACTCTAGAGTTACATTAATGTCCATTTCTAATGCGAGAATCATGGGTGTCTATCGAATGTGAAAATTGACAATTTAGATACCATTTTTGGAATATAGAGTTTTTAAAAAATTGTGTTGAGGCCCTTGGGCATTTAACAAGCGATATATGTATGTTATATACTGGATATATTATAATTTGTACCCAAAAGTATAAATTATCTATCTACATTTTTTAGCCTTTGTTAGCTGCAACTGATAGGTTGAAAATATATATTGCAGTTATAAACTACCTCGTTACATTACTATATTTTTAAAATTCAAAATAATCTATAAGCATATGTAACATTCCGATTTCAGACAAGTTTGACATTCTACAATATTACGTTCATAACTCAATTGTGTCCAAAAATGGATATATAAATATGTACGTTTTTATGCATACTTTTTAAAACCACAAATATAATACTTTATTGTTACTAAAAAGCCGATAAAGCCGCAATCCAATTAGCAATCTATGTATTTTTCCAATTATTATTAAAATTCTAAAACCTGTTACATAGTAAGAAAAAAAATATTGGTCTAATACTTGAAGAATTTAAATGATTGTAAAGAATGTGGGTGACAACAACATAGCCACAATTATGGGCATACCCGCTTTAGTCTGGCAAGGCTAGATTTGTCTCTCCTAGAAACCAGTCACTTACTAAGTAAAACATATTTATAATAAACCAAAGCCAAAGTAGTAGCGAGCTATTACTGAATGTAAAATATTCACCTCCAATGTTTCTCTACGCGTCTGCTGAGCGCAATCTTCTCTCCGACTTCGGTGCACACGGGACTGGTGAGGGCGATCTTGGCGAGATCGGCCTTGGTGGCTACCACGCGCCCGCCGGTGCTCAGCGATCCGATGTTGACCAGCAACACCTCGTTCTTGGCCAGCTTCTGCACCTTGGCCGCCTTCTTGTCCCCCTCGGTGCGCACCCCGAGCAGGCGCTTCAGCAAGTGGTAGGATACTTCCAAGACCACGAAGATGGCGGGCAGCGCCCCCACGGCCCCCAGAACTTGGCCCACGAGCCGATCCGCGCGACACAAGGTCGGCTCGATCAGAGTGCCGACACCGATGAGGCCGCCGGGCGCAGCGAACTGCAGCTCGTTCTGCTCCGTGTATAGAGACACGATGCGCGACCGGATGGGGCGGCACGCGAGCCGACCCTCCGCGTCCTTGCTCACCAGCCCGGGACGCACTTCGATCTCCATGCCCAAGCGAAGCACTCCTTGCAGAATAGAGCCACCCGCCACTCCCCCCTTCAGCTCGGAGACCTCGCACCCCGGCTTGTTGACGTCGAAAGACCTGATGACTATCATGCGCGGGGGCGACGTGAAGTCCCGCAGCGGCACGGGAATCTTCTTGGTGATGTATTCGCAGAGCACCTCGATGTTGTACTTGAGCTGAGCCGAGATGGGGACGATGGGGGCCCCTTCGGCCACCGTGCCCTGCACGAACTTCAGGATCTGTTCCTGCTGCTCTTTGGCCTGGCCTTCCTTCACCAGATCGATCTTGTTCTGCAGTATGATGATGTGCTTCAGCTTCATGATCTCGATAGCTGCCAAATGTTCGCTCGTCTGCGGCTGCGGACACGATTCGTTACCTGAAGAGTACAAACTGACATTGAAACTATTATCCAAAAATCTTATCTTGCGCCAATATCACCTTAATATGATCATTTGATGCTTATCACATTTATTAGTATTCAAATATGATACCGTATTTTTAAGTCAAGATATGTTTGAAAATTTGTAATCAAAAACATGAGCTGAAAAGAACTAAGTAAGGGTTGTTAGATAAATATTATTATGTGTTCTTAACACATTGTTTACGGGAAATGCTTAAAAACATCTTTTACAAACAGTTGCTAGAGAGCGGGAGACGCTTATAAGCGTTCTATTTGCTTACTTTTGATAGAGCGCAAGAGACATCCAAAAAACATTGTACAGATCATAATTGGGTTTGCGGTTACTTGCGATTAGTATACGAACCTAATTAGTATACTAATTAGGGTCGGGATAGACGAAAAAACTGCCCGGTAACAATGTGTTAGTATTATTAGTGTTGACTAAGATAGTTTATGACTAGTACATTAATAAACTTGTATCCTACGTATACTCACAAGTAAAATCATACACCTAAGTAACTTCATTGCCATCTAAGAATCATTGAATTGTATAAAATCATGTCTTTAATGCAAGTGTTTTTGCCTAGAATTTTCACTCATGAATTACATGAAATTATACTAGCTTCAAACATAAAGAGTAAGCCCACCTACAAGAAGGAATAGGCTAAATAAAAGAAATAAAGTTGGAGCCTAAGTAGGAACTTAATAAGCAGTGTTGCATAAGCAGTGTCCATAGCTAGGAGTAGGAGTCTCTTGGACATCAGGTAGTTAACCTTCCCCTCCCAGTGATATGTATTTACTACAACTTGATTTTAAAAATGAGATTATGAATATAAAATATCATAGATACGGGCTTAGAATTTTTATATTCCTCCATAATACTTTAACGTTATTCATTTGCAGTGACGGAATTGAAAAAAATGTAAAAAAAATCTGGGATAGAATCACCAATACACAAACATTTCTCAGAGTATGCGTGTGTGCCACACTTTACGTACACGCGCACGCGGCTTCATACTGTTTCTGACGATCTCATTTTAGCTAACAAGTCGTCGTTCGGGGTGGTCGTAGCAACATTTAGGAATATTTACATTTTTCCCGTTTTTAAATCACATTTTCATATGGTGTACAAATTACATATCACCGGTGTATAAAGTACATCCGCCTCCGTAGTGTAATGGTCCGCACGCTCGGCTACTGTACTAGAGGTTCCGGGTTCGATTCCCAGGGGAGGTAAAATATAAATACATATAAGTGATTTTTTCACTCTTATATTTATTCAATATTACCTTGGACTGGTACCGGAAACGGAGGGCTGATCACCTTTCCTTCATGTGTTAACGATCAAGACAACACTACGTTTATATGATGCAGTGCCCTATGCACCATTGGGGTGCGGATAAGGGTTTCAAAACAACAAACAAAATACATATCACCGGTGCACGCGGAAGTTTTTAGCACCAAAGGAAGGGTTAAAGAAAATGAGTAATGACCGGCGATGAGGAGCAGCGCGGCATCCATAACGGCGGCGCCGTTGAGCATGGTGGCCATGAGGATGTCGTGGCCGGGGCAGTCCACGAAGGAGACGTGGCGCACGAGGCAGAAGCGGCCGCTGCAGGCCGGGCGCAGGCACGGCAGCCGGTCCTCGCGCCCCGACCCGCCCGACGTGTACGAGGCGGGCCGCGGGCACGACGGGTTGTCGCACTTGTAGATCTTGGCATTGGCGTAACCTGACAAACGTAATCAAACAACACAATTTACAGACTAGAAATATTATTGCTTATTATCTACAAGGTTTATGGATCATTAAGTGAATTTTTGTTTCTTCTAACTCAATAAATATGTTTTTATTTTAATTTGTGTTGGGAACAGGAGGGATAATAATCTAGTGAAAAAAGGATGATTGTCTTTCGACTCTTTGCCGAAGACGAGTTCTCCAGTTCTTTGGCCACATTGCTTGTAGACCATCAGACAACCGTGAGAGGCATAACCGGAGGCCTAGGTCGGAGAGCTAGAGGTAGATCTCCAACCCGATGGACCTACCAGGTGAACGAGAACACAGGCCTCTCCGTTTCGGGAGCTCTTAAGGCTGCACAATGCAGGGACCAATGGTGGAGTGTTGTTCAAGGTTCCGGAGGAAGCCAGCAGGGGGGTTACGAACCTCAGCAATGAGAGAAACAACCGGAGAAGATAAATAAAATTTAGAGATTGTTTAGTTTTTATTGAAGGTTTAGTCCCAGTTAACACTGGTTACTTATATTATCAACCGTTGGCGAGAAAATTCACTGGTGAAAGAAATTGTCACCAACAAGTCGAAACAAGACTGCTGAACACCGCTCGGTTTAGTCAATAAAACAAATACATAAATATATTTAGCTCAATTATGAGATAAACATTTAGAGACATCTCAATGTAAGATTGCCTCTGCCGAGTACTTACCTCATATGTGGAGTGTTTATGTATATCAGTCATAAAATAAGTATATAGATCTATCACAAGTACTATCGAGAATGCTACAAAAAAACTAACTAAAAACTATATTCTTTAATGGAACCATTCATAATTGCTATTAATTACTCAATGTCTCAAGGGTTAGCAAAAAAAATGGGGTATTTTGTGTAGAGGTATTTTTTTCATATACCTCGTCTAAACAATATTAAATGAAAATATACACCAGAGTAAACAAAGATTTATTTATCAAAACCAAATTAAATGGTACATGTGGTTATACAATTTTAAAAAATCTGTGATGAAATGAATACTATTTACACTCCTCATATTTTAACATGTGTCAATAAAGCTAGCTATATTATAAGTAAACATAATATTATTATCGAATAATAATTTGGTTTTATGCACACAACGGAATCGACTCGTATGGTAGATCTAACAGTCGGTACAAGCCAAGTTTGACTTGCCCAAGACCGTGCCTTCCCATCATCAGTAAGCTATGTGACGGTTCCATTCCCACTCTTGCTTTGAAATCATCCATTCCTACCACCGGTCTCTTCTTAAATACCAGGCGACCTTATGAAAGAATCGCAGAAGCATCACCAGTATATTACGAATATAAATCCCCATACTTTTACTTGAACACTAACAAATTCATTGGTTCTAAGAGAAGGCCATAAATACACACTTACAACTCTAAAATAAAATGCAGTTTATGTTGGTATTTTAACAAATTAATATTTTACTATACCAGGTTCCGTTAACATTTGTCAACTGATAAATAACCTATTTTTAATTTAAGTTTTACTAAGTAAATACCACTATTTTTTCAAATCTATTGCGACATGTGTTTCGATGCATTCCGCATCATACAGAGTTTGAAAATGATGCAGAATCCATCGAAATACGTGTCAGAATAGATTTTAAGAAAAAGTGGTATTTACTAAGCAAAACTTAAATTAAAAATGGATACATTTTACCACAAACTGCCAAATAAATTAATGAAAAGATAAATAACCCACTTAGATACCCTCGGTGCTTGTTATTGTTTACTTGTAAAATATCTGATAATAGAAACATTGTATTGTAAAACACATAGCTTTAAGGTAACTTTATAATATGTGACCAACCAAATCCAAATCAGTTTTGGATGTTACGTAAACTTAAATAAAACCCTAATATATAAGGAGAGGTATTTAACTAACTAACTAACTAACTAACCATCACGCCGCTTCTCGCAGGGGTAGGCAGAGAGAATAGAACGCCACACCACTCTGTCTTTGCAAACATTCTTCGCCTCTTCCACGCTCATGCATCTCCTCATACATACCCGCCGATTGTTACGACTCCTAACCTGACCACTTTCAAGTATTTGGCATACCTGATCGTGCCATGTTTTTCTCGGTCTTCCTCTGCTCTTTTTTCCACTTACATTCGCCTCATAAATTTGTTTTACCGTTCTTTCGTCACTCATTCGTTCTACATGTCCAAACCATCTCAAGACACCTTTCTTAATTTTATCGATAATGCTTATCTTAGAGAGGTATTTAAGGATTTATAAAATCACAGTAATTTGAATACATTAAAGATTGTTGATTCGAAATTGAAAGAACAAAAACTCAAAAAAAAAATTCAATATAGGAAATCAAAGGAAAAGAAAATCACTCAATTTTGTACAAAAAGTAGTTCATGGGGATACTTGATTCTGTTTGACTACTGAGAAAATAGAAACAAGCACTAAAATTAGTAAAGAGATTTTTTTTATAATTTCATTTTTATAAAATTTTACATGGAAAGATCATTAAGAATATTGAAATACACTAAGACCTCACATTGCGTCGTAGATACGTTCCAAAATAACGCAACGCAAATTGAAATTTACAAAACGGGAAATTACCTTTTACAAAATTTTAAAATGATTCTCTGAATAATAATTTTAAAAAAACAACGCAATTCGAAAAAAACAATGACGTACAGCAAAAATGAGTCTTAATTCAGTAACGAGGCAACTTTGAAAAAACGCAAAGTGAAACGACGCAAAGCGAAGTCTGAGTATATTTTGTAATACATGGCAAAATTTTAATTAACCATTTATTAACAAATTTCATATAATGAATATGTAAACTAAAGTGATATTTACCCCTTATAAATAAATAAAATAAAACAAAACAAGAACACATGAATAAAAATGTAATGTGTCAAAACACATGTCATGAATAAAAAATACATTTAAAACTAGAACTAAACAAGGGTGAAAAAATAAATTAGTATCATATAAAGTAACAAAAATGATTCCTTGCACATTGGTTACTGTTTTACAACTTATTGTGTTGATATATTATTAGATTAAAACCAATATTTTTAGCTTTTCCACTTTATTTTTATTTGACCAGCGACCGGGTTTCGTCGTTACCGACATCATCAGACTGGTTAGCTAAAAATATTGGTTTTAATCTAATAATATATTAAAAATGCAATTCCATCACGAAGTGTCAGTGGATAATATAAATCTATTATTGTGTTGAACTTTTGAATTTTAAACTTAAAAATTGTGAAGTAGTGAGTGGTCGATAGTTTTTAGTTTCACTAAGTTCTTAATCATAATTGATTAAGCACTATATGTTTATGCTACTGGCAACACTTTATGCGTTATAACCGCAACTAGGGTTCATGTTGTTATGACAAAGTTATATAAACCTCTTGACTATCATTTTTCCCTCTTCTACTCGTAACGTTTTATTAAATCAGTTGGTTGCTTGATATATTTATTAAAATAAATTGGGTAACAGTCTAAATTCTCCATCAATCTTTCAATAAGAAGAAAACAAATATAATCCACGCCAGAACAGTATGTTTGCATACTAAAATGTCAATATTCAATGTTTACTAATATCTAAGCTAAAAATGTGGGCTATTAGTGTTATATATTGTAGTGTAGTATATTAGGAATGAAGATAATGAATACTTCTTCATCCAATAAAATACTTTATGTAAAATAGCATACAATTACTTTTAAATCAATGCTTCAGCGTAGAGCCCGAAAGTACCTAACAGTTTACGGAATCATGTCTAAAAAAAAAATATTTTTTATTAAAGAGAAATATTTGTGTTTTTATTATTTGCGCAAATATGTATTTCAATTTCATACTATTTCTGTGAGCCTAAGCGGCTCATTATTAGAAATAGGTATCAAATTGTGGTAGAGTGGGTTAGAACCGAGAAACTCTGACTTAAGAGTCCCCGACACTAACCACGGGACCGCAACCCGACACAAATATGAATATTACAGTGTAAACAATACTGATATAAAGAAATAAAACAATATTAGAAACATAAAAATGTATGCAAAATACATGTCAACCTATTTCAATTGATAACATTTTTGTTTCCTGCTCCATAAGAGGGTGACCATAATAAAAAAGTAAATGATAAAATAAGATTATCATTAGACAGAACTATTATGTACATAGGTACCTACTTAGAGCCGAGGTAGTGTCGAGGTAGCGTTAACCCGAAAGTTTAAATTGCTAAAAATAATTCATTTATCAGTTATTACTTTGTTTCCAATCACTCGGTTACTGGAAAATTAATATTCATCTATCAACCGGTGAATAACTATTGAAGTTCTCTCAATATTCACATTTTTAAGACAAAATAAAGAAATTCAGTTATAAAAATAAAACGCATTTAAAGCAAGGTCGGTATTGGGCACACATATATGCCCCTGGACTTTAAATGTAAAAATATCAGATAATTAAAATAATACTATAAATGCCGTCCAAATTTTATTTAAACTGTCAGCTAGTATGGAAAGATTTGATCACATTAGCACTCGAATGTTCCAGTTAAGAAAAAACACTAAATCATAGAAACTTTACTATATAGTTATCATCTTATACTAAATACATACTATAATTATTATCATTTATATTACAGAATATTCACTTAAAGGCACAAACTTTTGCATTAGCACCAGTAACACATTATTCTTGGTGTATATAATAATAAAATATATGTATATATATAAATGTCTCTTGTAATTGTCTATAAACAAGTTCAGATCAGAAAAGAAATTTCCGACAAGTCTCAGCACCACACTTGCACTCGGGCCGAATTCTATCGGGAAGGGTGCTCCCAAGATCGAGTCTCAGTTTTAAGGGTGACCGCAGTACATCTCTAGGGGGGTAAGACTTCTCGGGGGTGGACTCGAGTCCTGGGAGCGCTACCGGCGCACTCTCCGCGGGAGCTTCCTCCCCACTGGCCGCCTTTTGCGCATAGTCGAAGGTTATCTCCTCTCCCGGCGAAATGTCTCTAGTGGCAAACAGCGCCAGCATGGGCAAGTTGGGATCCAAGCAATTCCCCCATACGGCCCAAACGCCCAAATTGGGTTCGCACGAATGGTTGATGAAGTGAGACACGTTACCCATTTGCCGGGCGTCCACCGTGTACAGCGAGTCGGCGGCGTTGAAATCGAGGTCAAACAGATAGGTGGGCGCCACGGGATCCGCGGAGCGAGCGCGGCGCTCCGCTTCGTCGCAGGATATTATCTCTCCCAGATACTGGCAGACGAAGCTGCCGTCGGGGATGCGCTGCGCGGTGCGGACTCCCCACCCGCACCCTGAGGCCGTGCGGAAGATACGCAGCCGCACGTAGCGCCCGCTCTGCACCAGGCGGTTGGTGCAGTCGGGCGGGCAGCGGCACGCCTTGTTGCATTCGTAGATGGGCGTGCCCACACCGACGCGCAGCTTCTTCTTGAAGTTATAGGCGAACAGCCCGCCCTCCGAGGCGCACGAGCACTTGGACTTGACGTTGCAGGAGACGCACTCGCACCCGATGGGGGGGTCCTCCGGGATGACTATACCCTCCGCTGGGACATTTTGGATTATGTATCGGAAATTGGACGGCGGTCCTTCCAGATCGACGTCGTTGACTACGGATAGTTTCCCGTCCGGGTCCACGGTGTTGAGATGGTCCTCCCACTCTTTCAGAAGTCGCAATTGTCGATTACGCGCGGCTTCTAGTTCTTCCTCCTGCAGAGCTGCGCGCGCCGCTCTCCGCAGGTCGGTGCGGTAGGTCTCCTCCTCGGGGGGCAGGTTAGCGAGGGCCAGCAGCAGCGCTGCGGACGGGCCGGCGGAGGCGGCGGGGGAGGCGGGGGGCAGGGCACGCCGGGCGGCCCACGAGGCCTCCAGCTGCGCGCGCTCCAGCAGCCCGTCCCGACAGAGCTCTATTCGCAACGCCTCCGTGTCTTCTTTCCGTTCCTGTATCCGAGCGTCGAGAAATCTTTCCAGAAGAAGAGGACAATTCCTCAAGTTTTCCAAGGGCTCGTAAGTATTTTCCGTGTGGGAGAAACCTTTCCACTTGATTTCGAAAAGTAAATGACCGGCAACCGCGCGCACGTCTTCGATCGATTCGACGATGTACTCTTCTTTAGTTTCGGTTTTCCGTTTTTTACAATTCCCGTTCTGCATATCCCCCGCTTTTCTCTTTTTGGCCGGCGCACGATCCCTTCGGGAGTACTTCCTAATAACTGCATCCGGCAGTTTCTCTGCAACATACCACGTCTTTGTATAAATATGAGGCGCAATTTACAATCTACTATCCACATAAAACATAGATGTGCTCAATTTTATTTTTACATTCCGCGGATCTAATATGATTCATTTGATATTGAAAAAAAAATCATATGCTCAACAATCCTTACATTGCTTTTAACTTTTTGTATTTTGTTTTTTTTTTTCAAAAATAAACAATTTATAAGAAATAATATTCCGAGTATGGATTCTTAAAAGCAACTTAAAACATATTTAAGCAATTTTAAAATTAAGTTCTCTTTATTTCTATGGTTAAAAAAAAATTACTTGTAGTAGCACTTCTTACTAAGTATGAAAAAACTATTTGCCCTCCGATTTATATGCAGACTGTGGTATGTGCAAAACATAAATGAACAACTTCACAAAAACACTTTTTTTTCATTTTTAAATCGTAACGTGGAAGATTATTTCGTATAAATGTTGTGCTTGATACACAAAAATAAAAGGTCAAATCCAAATAATAATTTTTTACGGTGGATCCAGGTATATATATGACAGTGAGTGGACAGGAATGGTGGCTAATGAAGGATAATATTTTTATAATAAAAACAACAAGTATATAGCATTTTCCGTATACATATAACAAATACGGTGAAACATCTATCAATCGTTCCTCGAACAATCGCTTTCAAGGATGTGTCGTTTATTTCTTTTACAACAAATTCATTTCATACAAAAATTGATCTCATCGATCGATTCTTTATCACCATTTTACCGCATTCATCGTTTGAATTTTAATTCTTCTCAATTTTGATATGATTGAATCAAATGGAAATAAAGGAGCAGTTACCTAATTTAATAGTGATGTTACGTTCCAGTTCATTCTTGAAACGTACAGTCTGGACCCCGGATATGGCCTTCACAACTGTGGACTTGCCGTGGGCTACATGTCCAATAGTGCCAATGTTGATGGTCGCTTGCCTCGAGATTACCTCTGGAGACACGGCAGTCAGCTTACTCACGTCCTGGTCACAAAAATGTGGATTAAAAATATGGCAAAAAATCAAATATTCATTCATTATACAAAGTTAGTCTCTAACAAAGTCTAACTCAGTATTCAATTTTTTTGACCAACCATTATATTTGATTTTTTTACAAAAATATTAGTAATGTTAGTATACAACCACAGGTTTCGAGACGTGCCAGTCTCTTCATCAGGACAATCAGACAACAGCATCCAAAATCGCCAACATTTTATGTAGTTACAAGTGTGCGAATAGTACTATGGCAGTGACGTGTAGTATTGCTTGCATGCTGTTGTAGTGATTGATTGTCTTGACGAAAAGATGGGTACGTCTCATAACCGGCAGACAAAAAATCTCGGTAAGTGGTTATGTGCTAACATTAAAACATTTTTGTAAAAAAATAATATAAATGTAAAATTGACTAACCACAAAGTACATGGTTTAAATATTAATAATATGAATAACATTAGTATGTCCGAATGGCAGTACAAGGAAAGAATGCACGAGTTAAGCATTATTGATAAATTTAAGAAAGGTGTGTTGAGATGGTTTGGGCATGTGAATCAAGTGAGTGAAGAAAGAACGGTTAAACAAATATACAAGACGAATGTAGTTGGAAATTAAAGTAGAGGACGATCGAGGAAAACTAGACATGATCGAAATATTTCAAATACTTGAAAGTGGTCAGGTCCGGAGTCGGAATAATCGGCGGGTATATATGAGCAGATGCACAAATATGAAAGAAAAAGAAAAACGGATTGGTGTGGTATTCTATTTTCTTTCCGGGAAGCCGCGTAAGTTTTTTTTTTTATATGACCAAGATTTATGATACTAAACAACATTCCGAATGTGTCATCGTTCAATTAAGCTTTCTGGGAGTATGGACGTAAATAAACGTCAGTGCGATTTTTCCTCAAAGGAGTATCGACGTTAATGATCGTCAAAGTCAGTTGGTATGATGTAACTTGTATAGCAATGTCATCTGTGGATATTTTTATGTAATTTTGTCATAAAATAAAACTTAGAGATAGTGAATTTTATTTTTTATATTTACATTATTTCTATCTTTATAATAAATAGACCCCGTGAATTTAAAAAAATGTTCTTTAAAAAGAACCCACTCCCCAGAGAAAGTCTGACATTAATTATTGTACTCCCGAAAAGGTTAATACAGACATTTCAATAGGTAATAACTATCCATATTGCTCCATAGTCGCCCTGTCTAGGGCGACTATGGAGCAATATGGATAGTTATTATGGCTAGGTTCGAAAATGCACGGTTAAAGATATTATGGCTAGGTTCGAAAATGCACGGTTAAAGACATGACCTGAGATCACTGTCCAGAAGACCAAAACATTTTAAATTGATTCATTTTGTTTTTAATTTTCACTTTACGAGGAGTGAATTAAGCGACGTGCGCTGCGACCATTTGCACATTGATTTCTTATCAATAAACATATAAATATTTTCGCTTTAGCAGTTTTTACATTTAAAAAAATAATAACTGAAATTTTAAAAACTAATAACATTCGGTACCAATTGGAGGTCAAGAAACATACAATCTATACCTGTATAAGAATAATCTTATAAAATATGGAAGGAGCTTAAATTTTGAAAATTTGTGACGGCCTTATTTGGCCCCTGTTGAGCGACCGCTCACACCACTTATCATTTTTATTACAGTTTTTTGGGCTACGTCACAAACTCGCCGCTGCGTATGGAAATATTCTGACTGCACCAGAAACGTCCTACTCAACAACTTCAGAGCTAAATAATTATTGACTGAAATTTGATAGAACCAAAATAAATACGATCGGTATTTATAATTTATAAGATATTCTGTAGGAATAATATGTTAATGTACACAAACGCTCAACTACAGCTATCATAAACATAACGTACTGTAAAGTTCGCGGTAAATAACCACGAAATTGAGTTGCGTCAGAATTATTTCAATTAAATTAATCAAAATACTCGTATGTTACCCAACCCGGACGGTACAACTTGATATCATTTTGATAAAAACACTGTCTAATATATGATTTTAAACACAATATCAAACTAAATCTGTTGTGTTGGGCGAACATAACCCTATGGTGCGCCACGTGTTAAACCACTCTCCCTTGCGACACACCGACCACACAATGCCCGCGTCGAAAAATAACAATAATTTTCAAAATGTTAAACAATAAACTCACTAATTTTGATAAGTCCTGTTGATGCAAATTTGATTGAGAGACGCCAACGCCGCGACTCTCAGAGGTCGCCATTTTTAGGTTTATTTTAAAAGAACCACAAACGAATCCGGCGAATAGGGGTCTACTTTATCTATGAGATGATTTGACAGTAACATAAAATGTTACCAGGTTAAAAATCTCCACTATTTTTATTATGTGACTATAGTTTTTTATTGGCGCTCCATACAATTTTGGAAGGCGTTCGGCGTTGACGTCGCTACTCTGCTCGCTACTCACGACGAGGAAAAGTACAATGAAAATCACAGATAAAACATATATTTCGGGTGACTGGTGATTTCTGTGGTCTGAGAAAAAACTTTTGGTTGATGTCGTTGCCGATTTTTATTTTTTAGGAAAGTGAAATGTCCGTTATAATTGACAGTAAACATTTTGTTTTCACATATAGAAGAACCTTGATTTAAAAATAATTACACGTATGCGGTTATTATAGCAATGTTGAAGGTAAACCATCCGTTAAAGAGTAGTTACACAAATGTAGTATCATCTTATAGGTTAAGTTATATTGATCTCTGTGTTTATAGGACAAGGGGCAACTGTTTTTTGAAGACAAATGGCCATCTATGCGTCCGATTGTCTTAAAGCTCTTACAGCAAGAACCTGTTACACAGCCCGAATGGCAGGATCTGTTTTATTCCGTTCACCTAGTTTGTCTTTGGGATGAGAAGGGACCTGTTAAAGTTAGAGATGCTCTTCAAGAAGACATTGTCGCCTTCATCAAACAGGCTCAGGCGCGAGTCCTGGCCCAGTGCGAGGAACAAGCTCTACTGAAAGCCTACATCGCGGAATGGAGGAAGTTCTTCACGCAATGTAATTATTTACCCACACCCTTCAGACAGCTAGAAACTGCACTCTTAAACAAGACGACCGGTAGCGGACTCAGCTTTGGAACGCACAAGAAAGGCAATACCAACTCTGAAGAAAGTATTGTGAGGAAGCTTATGCTTGACTCTTGGAACCAGAGCATATTTCACGATATCAAGCAACGTTTACAGGACTCTGCTATGAAATTAGTACATGCAGAAAGAAATGGAGAAGCATTTGATTCACAGCTTGTCATTGGTGTTAGAGAATCATATGGTGAGGCTTTTTTTTTTTTTAAACGGTAAATTTATAAACTCTCCTCTTCTCAATACCGTTGAATTAATTTTTAAGTGATTGCAAAATGATTGAAAATAGTAAAATAAATATCTATTCTTATTTTTTATGTTCAAATTGGGTTGAGAAATTGATCCATATATTTTTATTAGCATGTTGCCTGGGAGCTTTTACAATAATAATTGGTAGCATGATGAATTAAAGAGATTTAAAGCACGAAATTAGTCATCAAAGAAGTAAAACAAAATGTTTATATCTTACAGCTTAAACCTTATCATTCAACAAAAAAAATAACAAAAGGCACCTTAAGTACACATCTACAGATTGCTGTACAAATTTTGAATTGTATTGAAATACTTTATAATTGTAAAAAGTCTGTATTAAGTTTTATTTATAATGATTTTACAGAAGAAAAATTAAATTTTTTGATACATTTGCACTAAGTTGTCCGACTTTTGCATCCAACAAAAATTTAGTAATTGAAAATATTTTATTTTTGTTTAAAAAAAAACAAAATCAATTGTGACAGACGACAGTAGAAGTAAAAGAGGTACTACAAATAATTTAATTTATAAAATTATTTTTAGTGAATCTCTGCTCAAACCCAGAGGATAAGCTTCAAATTTATCGTGAATATTTCGAAGCAGCATATATGCAGGCCACGGAGGCGTTTTACCGTCTCAAAGGTGGCGAACAGTTGCAATCCAACGGGGTTCAGGCGTACATGCGGTACGCAGAAGTTAAACTCAGAGAAGAGGAGGCGCGAGCGGCGCGATATCTGGAGGCCGGCGCGGGCTCTGTGGGCATCCTGGTGCGGCGCTGCGAGCGCGTGCTGCTGGCCGCGCCCCTGCCCACGCTGCTAGCCGAGTGCGCCCCGCTCGTACGCGCCGGAGACACGCAGCGCCTGCAGCTCATGTTCCGCCTGCTGGACCGCGTGCCCGAGGGTGTGCCCCCCATGCTGCGGGACCTCGAGGCGCACATCCTCTCCGCCGGGCTCGCCGACATGGTGGCGGCCGCCGACCTCGTCACGCAGGACTCGGAGAAGTACGTGGAGCGACTGCTGGACCTGTTCCGGCGCTTCAGCGCGCTCGTCCGCGACGCCTTCCAGGACGACCCGCGCTTCCTCACCGCGCGCGACAAGGCCTACAAGCGCGTGGTCAACGACACCACCGTGTTCCGGCTAGAGCTGGCAGGCCCCGGCCGGCCGCCGCGCGCCGCCGCTCCCGAGAGCAAGTGCCCGGAGCTGCTGGCCAACTACTGCGACATGCTGCTGCGACGCACCCCCCTCAGCAAACGTCTCACCGGAGAGCAGATAGAAGCGCGGCTTCGAGACGTGCTGTTGGTGCTCAAGTACATAGAGAACAAAGATGTGTTCATGCGCTACCACAAGGCGCACCTCACCCGGCGCCTCATCTTGGACTGCAGCGCGGATTCTGATAAAGAAGAGGATATGGTCGAGTGGTTGCGCGAAGTGGGAATGCCGGCCGACTATGTAAATAAATTAGCGCGCATGTTTCAGGATGTCAAAGTGAGCGAAGATCTAAATGCGCATTTCCGCGCGGAAACGTCTCGCCACGACGCCATCAACATCAAGATCTTAAACGCCGGCGCCTGGGCGCGTGGATCCGACCGGGTCTCCGTCAGCCTGCCCTTGGAACTCGAGGATTACATTCCCGAAGTAGAGGACTTTTACAAGAAGAAGCATTCGGGCAGGAAGCTGCAGTGGTACCATCATATGAGTAACGGCACCGTAACCTTCGCCAATGCGGTGGGCCGCTTCGACCTGGACGTGACCACTTTCCAGATGGCCGTCCTGTTTGCCTGGAACCAGCGTCCCAAGGAGAAGGTGACCTACGAGAATTTGAGATTGGCCACTGAACTCCCGGATCCGGAGCTACGGCGGACTCTCTGGTCCTTGGTGGCATTTCCCAAACTCAAAAGGCAACTTTTACTCTACGAACCGGCAGCCCAAGGACCGAAAGATTTTGCGGAGAATACCCAATTCTGGGTTAACCAGGAATTTGCATTGGTCAAAAATGGGAAACCGCAAAGACGTGGAAAAATTAATTTAATCGGACGACTTCAGCTGAGCACGGAACGATCACAAATAGAAGACAACCATTCAATTGTACAGTTGAGAATATTACGGACTCAGGAAGCCATTATCAAAATACTCAAGATGAGAAAACGAATCTCAAACTCTTCGCTGCAGGTGAGGCTCCTTTATATTATTTCATACGTGTTGGTGCACAAACATACTAAAAAAAAACCCTTATCCGCACACAAGTGGTGCATAGAGCACTGTGTCATATAAACGCAGTGTTATCTTGATCGTTTCCAAAAGTTAATATCCATAAAAACAAAAACACTGAAATTATCAGAAGTATTATTTAAACTAACTAACTAACCATCACGCCGCTTCCCCGCAGGGGTAGGCAGAGAGAATCGAACGCCACACCACTCTGTCTTTGCAAACATTCTTTGCCTCTTCTACATTCATGCATCTCCTCATACATACCCGACGATTATTACGACTCCTGACCCGGCCGCTTTCAAGTATTTGACATACCTGATTGTGCCAAGTTTTCCTCGGTCGTCCTCTGCTTCTTTTTCCAACTACATTCGCTCCATAAATTTGTTTAACCGTTCTTTCTTCGCTCATACGCTCCACATGTCCAAACCATCTCAACACACTTTTCTTAATTTTATCGATAATGCTTATCTCAGCCTTACATTCTTTCCTTATTTCATCATTCGAACATCTATCAAACATCGTTTTGCCACACATTCGTCTGAGGGATCGCATTTCGACTGCATTCAGTCTGCTTTCATCCTTCTTTTGCCAACTCCATGCTTCGCTTCCATACATAAGGGTTGGAACCAGAACTCCATTGTGTACTGCCAGTTTAGCTTCCGCTGATAGATTTTTATTTGCTAAAACTGATTTTAGTGCACCATTCACTCTGTTCCCAGCATTCACTCTCCTTTCTATGTCTTTATCAATCTTTCCATCCCTAGAAAACATATCATATGAAAACATATCATTTGCATCCTTGTACGAGGATAGCACTGCATGCATTAGGGTAAATGGCTCTTTTTCATCCTGGTTTGACATCTCTAAAGGTGTAAAACAGGGATGTGTAATGTCGCCTTGGCTGTTTAATCTATACATGGATAACTGCATGAAAGAGCTGAAAGGTTTGAATATTGGAGCAAGAATGAATAATTTGACCGTTTGTTGCCTTTTATATGCTGACGACGCTGTTCTTCTTGCCGATAGCAAAGAAGACCTGCAAACGTTGGTGACAAAAGTGTATAATGTGTGCAAGGAAAGTGATTTATTGATGAATGTTAGCAAATCCAAAATCATGGTTTTTGAAAGAGATGAATGTAGATCTGAGTGTGAAATATTGGTAAATGGGGAGATTTTGGAACAGGTAGATGATTTCATATATTTGGGTAGAAGTATTATTTAATTATCTAAAAGATATTAAGTAAAAACAATTAAAGAATAATACACGTTTCTTAGTAAATACAATAAACCTGTAAAATTGTGAATAAGATCATTATTATAATTAGTATCTTTGGGCGCTAAAGCATTGACGAGATAACCAGTGATGCCTCCTTGTTCTTTTTTTTATTTAAAACCTTCATGTTTTCTAGTTGAAAAATATTTGTTTATGTAAATTAAATTAACAATCTTCTTTCAGGCCGAACTCATTGACATCCTGAAAAATATGTTCCTTCCTTCTAAAAAGATGATAAAAGAACAGCTGGAGTGGTTGATAGAGCATAAATACATGAAAAGAGACGACGATGATATCAATACATTCATTTACATGGCATAACACGCAAGACAATCCAACGAACAAACCTTTTGGGGAACTTGTGATTCGACATTATTTTTTAATGAGAAAATCTCTAGGAACTAATAAAGTACTGCTGTGATTTCTTCTTGTATTATATTATCGTAACATATTTTAATTTGTATTAACACGCATCAAATTCATTTTGTAAAAATATATATATTGAGAAAATCTTTTAATTTATAATGCAATGGTCTTTTCATCAGTTTGGTATACATCAGTCCGTTATGCCGAGGAATAAAAACTTTTAGTTTTGTCTTATGCAATAAAAGCATGTTATTTTATTCCACGAACACCTTAACGCGGGCCGCTTGGAGCAGTTGCGGTTGAGGCGTTCTTCAGATTCAAAACCAAAATCCCTTTCTGTATCTTTCCTGTCTGGATGTTCCAATGGCACTCAGTGTTTTTTTAACTGGCAACACAATGTGTAGTTACTTTATACAATAATTTAAAGGTTTGTGTCTGTCAGTGGGCGGTGTAATTGAACGGGGTTTTTCCGCATTCAAACCCTCACAATGTTAGCAACCACTTTTTACTCTTGCTTATAAATTGTTTTCGGCATTGTGACGAATGAGACGATTAATAAAATACACAACATGAAAACTTTGAGAGACATTGGAGTTGCAAGAGCAAGGCTAGTTCTAATAAAGATCTGCGATATGGCGAGTTTTTTTTTCATACCTTCAGCGTTTAAGTTTTAAATTACTACATACCTCTCAAAAACTTCACTCATATTCTTACTTACTATTCCCAATGCATTTCCACTCTTTGTCTAAAGGCCATGTACAATAAAAATATATACAATATGTATTAAAATATATATTTTCATGAAACTTTTATTACATATACAAATTGGATGATGACGCATTAACTTTCCGATTGAAAGTACTGGAAATTGGGATGGTCAAGTGATTGAATAAATTCACAAATGGTCGACTACTGATGGAATCCATTCCATATACTGGGGTATCATCATAGATTGCGTACGCCGTTCCCGGTAAATCAAGATGGTCACGGAGACTGAGAACTGAAACAATAAAACCTGAATAAGTATGATGGAGATATTTACAGCCCAATTAAATTTGGATTTCAATTCCTTAATATATTTTTTAAAAGGAATAACTCGCCAATCCTCTATTTTTAGAGGCTTGTCAGGAAAGGGAAGGTGAATGTCAAAAGTACATCACAAACGCCCAAACCAGTTTAAAATTATTTTAATTAATTTTGCGATGGCGGGAATCGAACCCGCAATCCTTGTTTCGCAGTCGAGTATCTAACCAACTATGCCACGTCACTTGTTATATTTGATATCTTGTTATTAATCTTAGTACTATCTACGTTAAGTTATCATGACATAACATAAGTAGGTACCTATAACAAATTTAAATTTATGATTTGAATATGGAATAAATGTTTTTTTTTTTATAAATTTTCAAATAAACTGCACTTCCACTTTTAAACTAAAAAATCTTGGTCTAAATTTTGTTCTTCTAACATGCACTCAAGTTATATTAAGCTTTTCCCGAGTTCATGATCTTAATAACTTTTTTAAGTAAGAACAAGATTGTGAGCCCTATTTTGAAGTAAAAAATAAGGTTTATCCGGCATTGGGTGCCAACAAATGAAGTTTAATAAAAAAAAGACAAATTTATTCATGAAAATTTGTGGCGATGATGAGGAACCACAATAAAAATAAGGAAAAGTTTTTTATTTCCCCTTTAAAAGGTTATATAGAGCCAAAAATAGTATCCCTACCTCCTGCTGTCAATCCACTCAATATATTTGGCTGTTCAAGTTGGTTCTCCAACTTCTTTTTCGATGTCGATGTCTTTAAACCCCGAATAATACTTCCTGAGGTTGAAGAAGACAAATTCTGGTATCTTGTGGACGATAAGGCTTGGATGCAGATGACATCTTTGGATTTTTTTAGCCATGGTTGCAGTAGTAATGTAATGTCTCCAAAAATATTGTCATCTTCATTCAAAGATGTACAAACGATAGTATTAGTATCAGGAATTTGGTAAATTGATACTTTGGCGGGAAGGATTTCGTCAATCGGTTCCGACTTTATCAAACAAGACTTGGCAAACTCCACAGCTAAGCCTCCTTCCATAATTAATAGAAGCTCGGCGTCTTCAGAGGACACATTCTTGACCCATGATAAACTGAAAATAAAATATTCTTTGTTATTTCGTGAAAAATTTGCAATACTTCATGTAATTTATAACAGTAAAAAACAATATGCTTACTCGATGCTTACTTCATCCTCATCGTCACTAGCGTCCCAAAGTGCCCTGCTAGAAGGTTCAATAATTTCTCCAAAACAGCCCATTTCTTATGAGATTTTTAAAAATTACTAATTGTTTTATTTATACTTTATTTATGTGTATAAACTGGTATAATAAATAATACCTTAACTACAGTGAAAACAAAATTACTGGAAGCACGCGCGTAAATAATGACATGACAAAAACAAAATACGCGGCTGTCAAAGTTTTAGTTATACACAGACAATAATTATATAGAACAGTATAGGCAGTTCAAATCAGACCACGGCCAAAGATACTACCACACAGTGTTGCCATATGCCAAGCCAAAAAATCTTTATCAAACATTCTAGAAATCTGTATAGAATCAATAACCCAAAATGTAGCATTTATTTTTATACACATTTTTATTAATTTACGAAATCAAATCCTTTTCTATTTTTAGTTTGTAGCATGGATCATTGTAGTTGTTTTGATAGATCCTTCCAACGTTTCAGTGCTTATTTTCAAATGTTAATTTTAAATCAGGCACAAAATTTATATAGATCGCCCACTCTTTCAAAAACTTTGGGATGGAAATAGAAATTCAACAACAAATGCGAAAGCTTACGGCCGAAAGTAAATATTTTATAGATATTTTATCTTCTAATAATTAATTTGTCCGCCTCTGTGGTGTAATGGTCAACGTGTTTAGCTACCGTGCTGGAGGTCCCGGGTTCGATTCTTAGGGGGGGGTGAAAATATGTATTTGTGATTTTACACTGTAATATTTATATGATATTACCCTGGACTGGTTCATGAAGCGCAAGAGTGATCACCTTGCCTTCATGTAAGTAATGATCAATATAACACTGTGTCAATTCGATGCAGTGCCCTATGCACCATTGGGTAAGGATAAGGGTTATAAGTAAATAATAAGTAATTAATGGAGCACCATTTTCGTATGATACTGCCTTTTCAATACAGCGCTTTCCTGATTGTTTTATTTTTTTATTTTAATCAACTGCTATTTAAATTCAAATTTGTTGTTTTATATTTTTTTTAAATCTCTTACCGCACCCCAATGGTGCATAGGGCACTGCTTCATATAAACGCAGTGTTATCTCGATCGATTACACATGAAGGAAAGGTAATCAGCCCTCCACTTCAGGTACCAGTCCAGTGTAATATTGAATAAATATTGGAGTGAAAAAATCACTTATATTTATTAAACCCCCCTGGGAATCGAACCCGGGACCTCCAGAACGGTAGCCGAGCATGCTGACCATTACACTACGGAGGCGGACAATTTTTTTAGGTTTCATAATAATATAAATGTCAGAAAAGGGGTATTTTGTCAACAATTACAAACGGGTTATATTCCCGCTCTCAGAGGGTCTCGAACTTTTGAGTCAGTCTTCGAGTTCAAGCCCACCCTATCACAATTTGGTTTATTTTTTTACTAACTAGTCTCCCAGACTTATAAAAATATACTGAATTCGAACTATATATGGACAGAAATGAAAATGTTAAAATATCTGTGCTATATATTTTTTCATTAAAAAATAATTCATGTTGATTCTTTATAAATAACTAGGCCTCGGCTGCTCACGGCTATAACGTTTCATTTTTAAAATGATTCAGTAATGGTCCCTTAGCTCAACCTTGTCACATTTATATTCATTTAAGTATTCTTCGCTTGGCCCACTAGCTCCACGTTTCACATGTTCTAGGTATAAACGACAATTTTTGCCTATTTCTATAGTTTTATGATTTTCTGAAGTACTACCCTTATGGCATGTTATTATCTTTTGTCGTTTAAAAAAGGTAAATATCACAGTTTATAATGACCAGGGAGGGTGATCCAAATTTTTATCACATCCTCCATATTTTGTACCAAAAAGCAAATATCAAAAAATAAGTAAAGGCGCAAGTATAGCTATCATGGCAACACAATAGAAACTACAGTGAAACCCCTATTACTGTACACGTTTTTAAGGGGCTGAAAAAAACGGAGGGAAAATAAAATTGCATTGAAAAAATAATAATAATTAACTGTGTAAATCATGAAGATGAGCTTATTGCAAATATTAAAAAAAAAACCTAAATGGATGGAAAATGTAAATGGGGGTATTGAAAAAAATGTATTTTTGAATTATGGTGAAAAACAATAATAATGTGGTGGGTATAATTAAAACAGATTTATATGACTAGATAATTTTATTTTCACGAAAATATTCAAATTCATTTTTATCAACTTATTTTCAAAATAATTATGTATACTTATAACACATTTTAAAAATATTTTCTATCCAAACAATTTATTTGTGCTCTTTAAAATACTATAATTTTTTATATACTAAATGAAACAATAGTAAGAAAATTTAAATATATACAATGTAGTTGGGATAGATACGATGTATATTATATTCAACAGTTTTATTATATATGAATAGTTTTATTAAAGGTAAAAAAACATATTTTACTTGTTCGAAAATTTCAACTGTGTATCACTTTTTAAACATTTTATGGAAATAATGGCACAATTCATACATACGTTTATAAATAATATAAAATATAAAATACAAATAAAATATCACGTTTTGCAAATACTTTTCGAGTAGGAATACTGCATATGTGGATTGAGACCCCCTTTGTTATATCTTATTTATTAAACAGAGGTAGGTACAGAATTATACCTTACCTCCTAACCTCCATAGTGTAGTGGTTAGCGCACTAGGCTACCATGCTGAAGGTCCCGGGTTCGATTCCCAAGAGGGTCAAAATAAATATTAGTGATTTTTCAGTCTAATATGTATTTAATATAACACTGGACTGGTACCTGAAGCGGAAGGCTGATCACCTTTCCTTCGTGTATTTAACGATCAAGATAACATTGCTTTTATACGATGCAGTGCCCTATGCACCGTTGGGTGCGGATAAGGGTTAGAAGAAGAAGAAGGTACAGAATTAGCGGAGATTATATCCTCTGAGGTCAGGTATGATTCGATGTCAAAGTTATTAATTATTATATATATATTAAATAATGAAAATTGTTCCTTATATGTTTATCCGTGTGACATTAGACTTACTATATATTTTACGACGTTTGAGATCACCATAATTAGTTATTATTGATAAGCAGTGATCGTGATTTCTGCTGTATTTTAAAATATTCAATATGCATTTTGGCTGCCAATTTCCTACCCAGTTTTAAATAACTATTTATAGAGGTCAATAGGTTTTATTGTATGTCAGATAAACTAACTAAATTTGAAGGGAATTAAAGCTGGTGGTTGTAGAGGAGAAGGTGATTTTACTGGTGAGTTATAGATACTCGTGAATGCAATTATTAATGATAACATGAATGCAATAGATGTTACAAAACAATTAAATGATGGTTGTTTTAAGATCAAGGAAAATATACAGTTTAAAGCGTTATTTACGTCATTGGGAATAAAAAAATAACGTTTTGATTTTATAAAACGCAAAATTATTTGCTAACATTTGTGCACGAATATATTACAAAACTAATAAAATTGGCAAAAATTGCGATTGTTTCGATTTTCAAATACTTTAATAAGTTTAGGATTACAGCAAGTAGTATCATACTTAGTACATATAGTATTGCTGTAATTTTTGCACAAAAATCAGAATGCGGGAAAGTACAGAAAAACCCCCTACAACGTCGAGATAAGTACCTCGTTATCGGAGGGAACGTTATAGAATGATTTTAAATTGTATTTAATTTTAATAATGACTCATTTCAGCTATTTTCGCCGGTTGCAATTTTAAAAATTCAATTTACAACATCAGTCCCTTATTACGTTGCCTCCGATTACGCGGTACCTATTTCAACGTTATAGGGGGTTCACTTTAATGATTTCGAAACATTATACGATATTATTTACGGATAAAATATGTATTTATAAGATCGATTGGCGCCTATTTTTTTAAAGGACTTAGTACGACATAACCGCTGTCCAAACTTAAATAAAACACAGTAAGGGACATTTTTTTGTTGTTTTTTTTTTGTATTTTTAGACTAAGTAGATTTTACTTAGTCCAAAAATGTAAAAAACGTTTTTAAAAAAATTGTCCTTTACTGAAATCGACGTATCGTTTGTAGAATTATACAAAAGTTGATTAAGTACGTTCAAGGAATTATGATATTAATAACACCAGACACTGGATTATTCACCGAAGTTTAATAAAATAAAATGGGATCCCAATAAAGTTTAATCGAGTAAAATGTTACGATAAATTCAAAAACATATATTTTGAATTCATGTTTTTTTTAACACTCCACCTTGCGTTGAAATATACTTTTTTATACTAATGTTTTGGTTATATTTCATTGAAGCTGCCTTGCAGATTTATTTTTAAGTTACATTTTTTTTAAAAAGGTGCAAAATTAAAACAACTTGGTAAACGAGCAAAAAAATATTAATTGGTTCGGAAGTCACTTTGTGATAATATCTATCTTATGGTATATGTTTGCATGTGTTTGAAAAAATCCATCGAAACACGTGCTACAATGGATTTTAAGAAAAAATATGTTTACCAAATGAATTTTAAATTTTAAAAAAGTTAAAATGTTGCTAAACTTTTATTGTTCATATTTACATATTTAGATACCGTTTTAAAATAAATACATCTATTATTTAGCGACGGTATTTTAACTTTAACGTCATCAATAAATACTTGAATAATTTTAATTTATCTGTTTGATTTAAAATCAGTTCAAATTTTTGTATATCTAATAATATGACATAATTCACTTAAAGTAATGATAAATAATAAAAAAGTAAGTACGTGTATAGTATCAATCTGATAAATAAAATATCACGTCATTTAAATATCTTCAATATTTTCTCGATTTTTAATTGTTGTGTATTGAACTTTTTTAGTGATTGCTTCTACCATAGGTGACAGTTTTGCCCGGAATTGAAATCTGCTGGTGTAAATCAACATTACGATCAAAGAAAACAGAGCCAAAGTAACCAAAACTAAAAGACCCATCGTAGCCTTTTGTCCTGTACTAGTAACATTTTTAGGGGCTGCTAACGAACATGGAGTAACTTTCAGCTTCAGTAAAGTAGTGCCGGAAAAGGGTTTAGGTTTAGAGCATCGTAAATTTTCTTTTCGACGAACTGTAACGTTCGTCTTCTTAAGCCAGCTATAAAGATCCCATACTGAGCAATCGCAGGCAAAAGGATTTCCTCTCAAATCGACAATTAAACCTTCCTCTCTGTGAGGACGAGAGTTGATTTTATCAAATATACTCAACTCGTGAGCGGTTAATGTTTCCAATTGGTTCTCTTCCAGGTCAAGAAACCTCAAATGCTTCAAACAACTAACATTGAAGTTTATTCCGGCCAACAGATTATCCCCAAGATGCAAATCCCTCAATTCCGGCAAATCGCAAAATACCCGATGATCTCTAAAAGTTATAATCTCGTTTTGTTCCAAGTGAAGTTTTTGCAATCTCGTCAGATTACTATTAACAAATATGTCGTGCAGATCGTCGGCGAGGGCCGCATCCGTGTTATCTTCAAACGCATTGGTTAAATGTAGTTCTAGAAGATTGACGAAATTAGATAAAACTCTTGGATGGTGGTAATTGACATCAGAGTCTTCGTCGGATATCACCAGTTCGTTATGATTTAAAATGAGCCTTTCGACATTTTGAACATGGTGATAGGTTTTACCTTTGATTTCCTTGATTTTGTTATTGCTCATGTCTACTACTCGCAATTTTTCGAGAGTATTAAGAGTCCCAAACACATTCCATGGCATCTCCGGAATGTGGTTTCCGGTAAAAATTAAGACCTGCGTTTCAGGCGGCAGGTTCTGCAGGATATCAGTGTCTCGGAAAGCTTGGTCTGTGCAATTAACAACATACTGGCTTCGACCATCGTAGTCTCGAACGCCGCAGGAGCATTTGCCTTTGAATGATGGTCCGCAGTCTCCCTGGCCAGCCCCTCGTACTACCAATCCTCCGGATACAGCCAGGAGGAACAAAAGAACTCCCTTCGAGGTCATCCTAAAAACTACAAACATTGTTAGAGTCTCAACTTTGTAGACTGGGTACCGGGTAAGGGTGGAGACTGACCGGAGCCATTTCGTCGTAATGTAACACGTTACGATGCGAACATTCGTATAGACGTACAGCGAGCCGAGCTCTCGATCCATAGTTTCGGATGCTCGCTGTTGCTCGTCGCGAGCGATGTTACGACGTTACGTTACGACGAAATGCTCCGGTTAGTCTCCATCATAACTTTCGAAACAGAGTGAAATATAATATTATATTTCTTCTACCCTTATCACGCGTAGGGCTCTGCATTGTAGCAACGCAGTGTTATTTAGATCGTTAATTACATGAAAGCAACGTGATTATTTCTACACGCAGGTACCAGTGCAGGATGTTAAGGTGAAGGCTGACCGGAGCATTTCAACATCGCTCGCGGCGAGCATTAGCGAGCATCCGAAACTATGGATGGAGCGCTCGGCTCGGTGTACTGACTGCCTGAATGCTCGCATCGGAACGAGTTGCGCTACGACGAAATGCTCCGGTCAGTCTCCACCTTTAAATAAATACTGAACTCAAAAATGATTAGTATTTACGGTGATCCCTGAAAATAAGACCCGGGACCTCCAGCGTGGTAGCTATGCGCAGGGAAGCCGACGCCGAAAAATTACTTTGAGGAAAACTTTCGGAATCCTGAAAATATTTTCTTTGTTTTTTGTATGGCCACCATACAATTTTTTTCTCCGGTATTTATTTAACATCATCCTATGTTTTCATAGTTTGAATACAACAAATATAATAAACTAAGAAACACAAAGCCATATTTCTTCTGGTTAAATAATTATTATCTTCCTATTTCATCATGCCATATATTAATCAAAACAGTTATCTGAGAGAGCTGTTTTGATAAGGAATATAAGCGTGATCTACGCTTACTACCGACTATTATCTACGTTTCATAAAAATATATTTATAGAAACTAATTATAAATACGACGTTTTAAACATTTGCGATATTTTATTTCTAGCTACTATTAAAAAACTCAACAATTAACAATATTCAAACAAACTAAAAAAATCTGCAAATACCAACCTAACACGACGGAGAGAAAAATATTTTTAGGTTTGTTTTTTATTGTTGTTGATAGTTAAAATATCCTTCACAAAGGTTTTAAGTCTGACTGTGCGTTGATATTCTTGATCCTGAATATCAAACAATATCAGAAAACATTATCATAGAAAAATAATTTGCAACCCTCAAGCGACTCGTACATATAAGCGGAGTACAACGTACACACGCTGGTATTGGTACGGCTATGCAACCGCGAGTGTCCTAGCAATTGCTGCTATTCTTTTTTTCGCACATTCATTTATCTTATTTTTCTTTTCCTAATGGCGTAACATCATTGACATTATGCTCCATCACGTACGTCATATGTATCTTATCAAACGTATTTTATTCTCTAACATAAATCCAAGAATCTGGAGCACCGGACAGACTATTTTCCCTTTATATAATTAACAATCATGTCAACACAGCGTCGATCCAATACAGTGCCCTATGCACCATCTTGGTGCGGACAAAGGTTGAAGAAAAAAGAAAATTATGTGTAATATTGTTTCGAAAGGTTCACGAATATCAAACATATTTTAGTGGGTTTTGTGAGTCATGACCAAATATCATCGTGACCTTATTTTTTACAGGTGGCTTAGTAAACATCATGACAAAACATCAGAGGTTATGTTGCAACTTAGCTTATTTCTAACAATTTAACACGATATTTAATGCACTAAATGGTAGGAAAACAAAATCACAATAAAATACGATACCAATGCATATCTAAACGTGAATACTTCGTTGAATTTTTAATAACTGCAAGGTCGCCTCTTTTGACAAGTATTGTAAGTAGCATCGTGCATAAGAAAAATTCTCTGTTTCCACTTTTTATATTCTAAAACCTGAGTCATATTTAATATCAAACAATTTCAAACTTACCGTTATGTTTATAAGTATCCTTTCGAATATATTAATAAATCGAATCTTTGTCAATGAACACAACACACGACTGAGAATCAATTCGAAATCATCCCGAGCTCCGCCCATGCAAAGGCTTTGTCTGCAGTCTCTAACCAAAACTACTAAATGTTAACATGCACAGGAATTTACTGCACTTTGTAAAAAGCTATGCATCGGCAACTAAACTGTAATCTAATTGTGTATCATGTACTATGATTTTTTTGTATATTCACTTAAAAGTTTATACATGCTGTCAACAATCAACACCTGTAAGACGGAGGTGAAGTAAAGTGATCATTGCGCTGGTATAAATTTATTTGTTTATGTTTTTTATACAACTTTTTGTACTCCGCTTTTTTGTTCTGCCGAGTTTTCTTGTGCCAAGGGCACATTATACAATATTTGAGTTATGCAACCATGGATATGTGGCTGATGACACCATCTATTTTGTTTCTACCCGCATCCATTATTCAATAAGTAATAACTCTTTTATCAATAATAATATCATTTAATTATTATGAATAAGAAGTAGGTTATAACACTTCGTTCCTTGGACCAAATGTGGTATTTGATTTTTTCAGCATTTTTGTTCTTCTGGCTCTATTAATGTTTTCATGGAATGTGTTAAAATATATGATTAATGAATAAGTCAAGTATTTTTTTTAAATAAATTTTTCAGATATAGTTTATGGTATATGTAGTTATTTAATTGCCATGTAATTTGTTGAATATTTTAACCATTAATTAATTGTATAATACTATATTTTGTAATATATTCTTACTTGTGGTACACTCGCAAACTTACATCCTTGATAATAAAAAAAATCCTTGAAAGGAAAACAATAATATAGATACATAAAAAGCTAATGATATTATTCCAATGCCAGAAGGGCAAATATAACTATAAAAAAGTGGGTAGGTACTGTTTGATTTCTTTTAGAGTTAGATTTTTTTGGACTGGCATCACTGAACAATACGACATTCCAAAAGAGAATATATTCAATTTTGCCGTAACAATATTGAAATTGAAATTCGACATCGCCAATTTGCTTTGGTCGACGTAATTCGCCGTATTCAGCAGATAATTATACATCACACATAAAATTATATATATATAAGGAAGAGCCCCGTGTTTATTTTATGAAAAATGTCTGCATACAAGGTATTTTATTGGGTATACTTAAATCTTTATTTTGACAATAAGTTATTTGTTTGTTTTAATTAAACTCATTGTTTCAGCCCCTAGATACGAAGCGTGAAGAATTCCGTAAATATTTGGACCGAGCAGGAGTAATGGATGCTTTGACAAAAGTGCTGGTGAGTTTGTACGAGGAGGCTGAAAAGCCCGAGGACGCCCTGGGATATGTGCGTCAACATCTCGGCGGTGTATCTTCGGAAGAATATGAAATAGCAACTGCTAAAATTGCAGAATTAGAGGCTGAACTGCTAGCTTACAAAGGAGCTCCAGCCGCCGAAGGTTAAGCAGCAAACTACGGATAAAAAACTGGTTCCTTAAAACTAGTCACAATTAGATATGTTTCAAATAAACGTTAAAAATTTATATAATATAAATAATGTACAAATTATTATTGTTTAAAGTGTGACTAAAACATTTTCTGTTGCAAAAAAGATTAATGTTTATATAGCTATTATGTACGAGTAAATCCTATGTCACATTTATCGATGATTTAGAAAATGTACAAATATCCTTACATTTTGGAACCCGCTTATTTTGATATCAAGGCTGAACAACTGAACATCAAAAATCTTAAATCCTTATAAATTTACTATCGCGCCGTTTTTTGTGAAAACGAATTTGCACTATCATAACTAATTTACTCTTAATAATATGAACATAAATATTTTCTCATTAATTGATTCGACAGTCACATTGTGGTAAAATCTATCCATTTTTAATTCAAGTTTTAATTGGTAAACACCACTATTTAGTAAAGTGGTATTTACCAAGTACTACTACTACTACCATCACGCTGTTTCCCGCAGGGGTAGGCAGAGAGGATGGAACGCCACACTCTTCTGTCCTGACATACACTCCTCGCCTCCTTCACATCCATACATCTAGTCATACACATGCCCTCCGATTACGCAGACTTTTGACACCGCCAGATTTTAGGTTCTGATTGATCTGATCGTGCCAAGTCTTTTTTTTGGTTTACCAAGTAAAACTTAAATAAACAAAAAAATGTATGTTTATTTCATTGATTGATATTTCGGTCACTTAAATAATATATATTAATTTTAGGATTTGATCTTAACATGATAAAAATCACTATAATAAATATAGGTATTTATCAAGTAAATGTTAAATTTTCAAATAAATATTTTTCATTCACCAAATTACTTTGAATAATACTGCTTATATCTTATTCTATAATATTGGTAGAAAAGGCACTTGTAACTAAATAGCAATTCAACAAATCTTGGAGATTTTTGAGAAATGAATCTAAATAATGTAAAGCAAAAGTTTAGCTTTTTAAGATATTACCTAACCAATCAATCATTGTGTATAAAATTTGCTGAAAATAGTGCGTATTTTCCCTTAAAATTTTAATTCTTTGGTGGAGAATGTAAATATTTATACTTTACACAAAATTGTGTAATAAAGAAAACTGAAAATGTACACAGCGGGTGAAATTTTAGTTGCTTTTTGTAAAAATTATGACTGTTTATACTAGAGCCAATTCCTTTCAATGTTAGTTTTATTAGTATCCTTTTTTTACACATTCCTTAGATACATTCCGTAGCTATCGTAATGTTGCGTGCTAGCCATTTTTGATTGTTGTGCTGATTATGTAATGTATAACAGTAATGTTGAATAAAATGTTTATTTCCTTTTCTTTATTAACCTTTCACTATATTATGCTAATAAATCACTGTGTTAATATATCATAATTAAAAAGCTGTCAAAAAACATATTTTGAATTTTAATTATCATATTTATCCCACGATCAGTAAAGGTTTTTAAGTAACAGAGTATTGTTACTCAGGAAAACTATTATATTTAACATACTTTACATCTGGGATTTGCTGCTTTGAGAAGGATGCTGATAAAAAAAAGTATGAAGATATTCTTCTTGAATGCAAGTGTGATGAAGGAATGTACACATTAAAAACTTAATGGCGGTGTACACTTTGTAGTCTGCTCACATATAAATATGTGTTTTTGAAGTTGATAACAGAATGGTGCAACTAACACGAGTAACGATGTTTTATTTTGGTCAGATGACGTTATTCCTGGTTTAAAAATATTTGCTGGCATACCAGTTATAAAAATTACTCCTCGTGATTCATGCGTAATTTATATTCGAAGCACTAACTTTGTGATTTTCCATTTTTTAATTAAAATGTAACTTAATTGCAATGTCTACCGGTTTCGAAGCTAACCGCTTCTTTATCAAGACTGATTAATATTATGTGACCAATACTGATTTAACCAGGCTAGTCTCAGACAAGAGAATTGGATACTTAAGATTCTTTCGTCAACTGGAATAGGCAGTGCTTAAGATGCATTAGAAATAATAATAGGGTAATGGGCTGGTCGTATGGCATTACTTGGGCCTATATGAAAGGTTCTCTACCTGTTTTTACATACTGCCCCTCCACCAGAATCTGTGGTCAACGGGGGTAGGAAATTACCAAAATGTCCCCTCATACAGATATATTGACCACTTCTCTGTCCCCGACTGTCTCCTAGGACCTTCAGAAGACATCTCCAGCATCCACCGGAGGATGGTAAAGTCTCTTATATTCAAGATTCTCTTTGCAAAATATGCTAATCAAAAACAGGATTTTTAGTAAGTTAGCGAATCATTGCATTAGAACTTGGAGGCAGGTGATATAATTTTAATTTAGCTCAATGTATTAAAATTATACCAGATGTACATCAGTGATTGGCAAATACCTAACCAACAGTACTTGAAAAAAAATAACTATTTTTAACCATATCATAATAAATAGGTTGGCAATCTACAAAATATTAAGAATAAAAACACCTATTTTGTTAATATTATTTATTACATAGTATATAAAAAAGCAATGTGTGAATCAGCCACCGCAAATATTATCTGAAATTAAATTAATAACTTCTTTTGTGTTGGACAAAGAAGTTTTTTTACCATTTTTTAATGCGAATTTTAGATTTATTTTTTCTCAACAAAATAAATATTTAAAAGCAATTTTTCAACAAACATGTTTTCAATGATGGAAAATTTACTTTTCCAATGATATTTAACAACAAAAACAAACATGATTGAAATATATATTTAAGGAAATATGTGGTTAGAAATTTTATGGTGCTATATTTTAGAAATATGTATTTAATACCATCAAAGGTTAAATAAAGTACACACCATACTTTTAATATTTATGAAGAAAAAAATACACACGCACATCATAAACAAACATAACAAGAGGTTTCCGGCTCGTTTATATTTGATCTCTTGTGGACTTCAATATTACAAGCTTTGTGATAGTTAAAAAACAAAAAAAATCTTGAAGATTTAATGGTATGTATGTTGAATCGCTTACGCACTTTCTCATACTACAAAAATTTGGGACCACAGAAGCATTTTCAGCAGAAGCAAAGGGTCCCAGCGTAATTAGGGTAATCATAGGGACTGTTGAGGTAAGGTTCACAGAAGGGATATACCAAAGAATGGAGTTTTTTTTTATCAATAAATCGAGCAGATTAGCTGTAACCAGTATGGAACCACTTGTGTAAATGATAGAAGAATTGATTTGCAAATAAATCAAAATCACCCTGCCTTCATATTACTACAATCAACTTATCACTGCACCAATATGATGTGGCGAATTATGCACCACTTAAGGGTGTAAACATGGGCCAGATTTTTTTTTGTCATAGATATTTACGAAACTCAATGTTTTTTGACTAACCAAGATAATTCTTTCACCCATCAATCTTGGAAAATTGCGAAATAATATAAATGTATATCTTGTGTCTCTCGCTTTTGAAAATAAAATAAGCTGGAAACGATTCACGAAATACATATTGAATTTTTAATGTAGGTATATTTTGTTCGATTTTTGTACATACATACATCATTATTGGTTCAATAATATTTGTAAAATTGTATAAAAAAATGACATGCTATTTTTGAAATAATAATAATTATTATAAGCACTGGGCTAAAATCAAGTTTTCAGATTTCCAAATTTACATGTGAATGAGATATCACAGAACTGACAATTTGTTCAACATCATCCATGTACACAAGATATATATATGTATTGCAGTATACAAAATTTCTAGCTATCTAATGTTTGAAAGTATAAATTATGCGTTACATTTCAACCAAATTAAGCTATACCTGACATAATAATTGAACATTTCAAATGAAAAAGTGGACACACAGATTGAACACCGAGTTTAGTAATTTAATTTTATTGGACAACAGGTGTGCACGATTAATGAATTTCCAATAGCTGGTTCAGGAGTAAGTGTTAAAAGTATTTGAGTTAATTTACACGGCTACTTTGGCTTTAGAAGCTTGCCTTTTAGTCACATCCCAATTGTACACTCTGGCCATGTTCACTTCAGTCGTCGTAAATTGATCTCTGAAAAAATATATATTATCACTCAAAAACATGCAATGTGAAAATACCAAGGTCTAAAAATAATTTGCGTTAAAAATGAATAAATGCTTTAGGGGGATGATAATAAGAAAGAAGCAATATCTTCCAAACAACAAGAAATATTTTGAATAATCAGTATAAACTAGCTTTTGTTTCCAGATCTTCATGTGATGAAAGCAGCCTAGCCTGACAAATAGTACGAGTGATAAAACAACTCAGATATGACCATTTTAATGTAATTATAGGTAGAAAACAAACCCAGATGTTAGTAAATGAAATTGTCTCTTCACACTACAGACGGGAAAATATTTCTACCCGTTCTACTTCGAGGATTTATGTACTCACCCACTAATTGATCTACTAAAAATTTTATAATTTTCAAATGGCATAATGATTTTTCATTGTCATTTTTGTCGAATAAATTTATTTACAATGTTTGAGTTACATCCACAAAAAAAATAGTATACGCCACCATTTCAGTGATTTTCTTGATGAATGTATACCTATTGTTAATGTCGCCGCTGCGGCGCCATCGAGTTTTTAGAATGTTTTCTATGTCGCCGTGACGGTGACAATGAAGTACAAAGGGTTAAGAGTGCCGATGTGTCTTAGGTCAGTACCGTATTAGCCACTTTTTCTAAAATAGTTTTTAGTTACAAAAATACATATGCCCAGATCGCAAAAGGATCATTAAAGGCGGAGACTGGAGTATTTTGTCGTAACATAACGTTATGTTACGATGAAATGCTCCGGTCAGTCTCCACCTTAAGGGTTTATAAATATGGATTACCTGAGATAATCAAGGTCGTGTTCAACATAGCCCAAGTTTCTATTGGCATTACTCATATTTGTTTCTAATAATTTCTCTGCGTCATCCAATGAATATTCCAACATCACATTAGCACCGAGCCAAAGGCAAACAGTTTCTGTTGGAGGGACTGTGGCCTGCAAATAGAAAAAAAATTAAAGCGCCATAAACTCATGCAAACAGTTATTATAGTGATAAGTGCTAATATTCATAATATGTTTCCTTGTCATTCTATGAAATAGTGAAAAATGTAATTTGGAATTTGATTAAATCTATTTTTCACAATATATCATAAAATTTTAATTTTTGGATTTGTGGTTTGAGTAGGACAAAAGAGTAGAAATGAAAAAATTATAACATAAAAAATCCGCTCTTGCATATATTGTTTTGACCAGTTTTCTGCCTTAAGCACGATTATGCGCTCTCCAATGCCGTGCTTACCAGGCTGGCCATACAAAGTTATCGTGTAATTTCAATTTCACTTTATTTAATTTCAATTTATTTATTTGATTTACAATTAGAATTAGAATACTATTGCTAAAGGTGTAGAAGAATCCCGCTTCGGAAAACTCATTCAGACACATGGAACACATCAATATCCAATGAGATATTGTTCAACATAGCGGTAGCTCTTCCTACAGGCATAACCATCGGCAGGTTGGTCCTGTGTATAGGAATGTGAAACAATCTATGCCGACGCTGGCCAACGTCTTAGGTAACTATCGGGAACATACAGACCAATGCTCCGGATAATTTCAGGAATATCGATCAAGCGCTTTGAGCTTGTTTCTAGCCTGTGTCAAGCGCTAGCAATTTCAATTATTCAAAATATGGAATATATATGTATACATTGAAAACCACACAGTGCACATATTTGGTCTTAATCTTTTGACCGCGTTCACTTTGTTCCTGAGAGACGCTCGTGCGCGGCGGTATTTTGCCGTTTTTTAAATGATTACTTTTATCATGTATTTAATTAAGAAACGATTTATTTTCCTAAACAAAAACGTTCAATGGGATTCATTGTGCCTTTTTGGTATTCTATAATACACTCATGTCACATTATTCTTGAAATATATCGTAATATAAACAAATAAGATCGTAAGATAAATAAATCAAAGCTCGCATCGTGTGTCACTCTTACCCACTGGCGATGCGTAGCGTCGAGAGTGAGACAGATATAGGGCATGATTATGGCGCGGACTAATTACCGACCGCAATAAAAATCAGGGATCTGTTTTTTTATTTATCCTTGTGATGTTACAAATTATTAGTCAGATATTTCAACAGATGTCATAAGGCCAAGGATTGACGTATTATTTTATCCAAAGTTCCACACCATGAAAAAATCCCTCCAAGTTGAACTGAGGTTCGAAACTTGAAGTAAAGTAAAAACACAAACGGTTATGTCAGCCGCGTACGGGGAATGTTTTGTGAAAACACATACGGTTATGCGAGCCGCGTGGATCCGGTTAATAATATCCTGATTTTGTTAGGTTTTACTTTTTAATGTTCCCGGTAGGTAACAGCCTTACTAATACCTTTTGACACTTAAAAGGTTAAGGTGCAGTAACTCTTCATTTTAAAGATTGATTTAATACTTTTGTACATTTTAATTTCTTTTATAGGTGAATTACCTTAACAAACACCTGTTCATTGAGTAAAAATTGGGTGTGGAGATCTTCCTTTTGTTGTTTCAGTAATTTGATCATGTCCAAAGACCTTGCGAGATCCGGAATTTGCTGCTGCAGTCTTCTTCTCTTGGAGAGAAGGTTATACTCCATAAATTTGTACTTGCTGTGTTGCTCATCCAACCTTTTAAGGACTTTGTCGACACCGTCACCATTGTCCGGAAGAACCATAAAAGCGTCCACATCTTCCTGCAAACAATAATCAAATGCTCAGTCTACGAGAAGGAAATAATGTTCACATGCAACTTTAACGCTATAATGTAACGTCAAGCATTAATGGGTCAATGAAAATTAGGTGGGAGTACAAGAATGAGAATGCCATCATACGTATCATTTTAACTGATCACTAATGAGCTTTAGGTGGGAAATGAGTAGTTTAATAAGTGGAACATCGGGTACACTTGTTTCAAATAGTACGTAGAGCATCGATCTTACAATAAAATCAGCCTGCGGTATACCGGCATAGGACTTCACTTCCTCCTTGCTAGACGCTTCTGGAACTTCGTTGGCCATTATTTATTAAATAAAAAATACAAACAGATTGGTATTTTAACGATTTCCAGCCGAACTGACAGTAAATAAATATGATAAATTCTTAAACTGCGATAATCTTAAATCAAGAAGCACCATGTGTATGTACAATTTATAATTTATAAATTTAGTTCTGCGGTTTCCTCTTCTTCTTATTTTATTACAGATTCTGTGTTCTATGGTAAGCTCAAAGGCCTCGTTCAGATGGACAGCGACAGTTGCGCAACAAGAGCTCGCGCAGTGTTTAGGGGTAAAGTAAAAATTACATGAATATGATAGAAGTTATTTTCATAAATCATTTGAAATTAAATACAGCATTATAAAATCCTTTTAAAATATATAAATAAATATTTTTTTATGCAAAATGTGAAGATGCAAATGTCCTGTAAAAATTATTTTTAACTACGGGGTAACTTATGTATGGAGCGCTTGACCAAGAGACAAGAAATTTATAGTAAGTAACAGAAATTACCCACTTTAAAAACAGAACTGTGTGGTCCATTAAAATTAGGAGTTTTAAATTTGTGAGGTGTTTCATTGCAAAAGAAAGTTTGAAAAAACTCCCCTCTAGCTTAATAGGTAACAACAATAAACCCTAGTTCAGATTCAGCAACAGCCGTGTGTTTAGTGGATGTGCATTTACAGCACACATGGTCATTAATTTGAGATTTTTTTAGGCGCATGTCTAATTTGTATACCACGGCAATCGTCCAATATTCACTGTTTTTCTAAACGGTGCTTAATAGCCCATATTTGATCAATGTCTATGGTTACGACTGTGATTTTAGTACGTAATCGTGAATTAATCTATGTACTGATACGTCAAAATTACGATATATCTTTGAATTTTGAGTCACCTAAGCTGGAGACATACAAATTAGTTAGTCTTTGCAGTAGACTGCGTACGTTTAAATATCAAATCAAATACCGTAATTACGAGTTAATTATCAAGCTGCATTTTTTTCAGTGGTAAATCATTTCTTCTTATTTGGTATACGTTTCCTTTGATGTTACCAAAGTAAGAGCAAACAAAACCATGTCGGATTTCGCAACTCAACGTAGAAACATTGAAAGATTATTTAAAAAACGTGCATTTTGTGGCCATTATGTGGAACGTCGGCTAGTAGACGAGCAAAGAGGGTACCGCGATATTGTGTGGCTATCCCCAGAGGAGACAGAATTAGCGGATGATCTATCATTCGCCAGTGAAGGATGTAGATCCCTTTCGACCGACATGTTTACCTCGTATTCTACACACCCAGTGCCGAGTATGTGGGTGACACTTAATGATGTTCCACTCGGATGTCATTGGTTCCAGATAACATCGACTAACTTCACTGACAATGAATTGGTCTTTCACCTCAAAAGTTTGCGCTCATTCCCAGGTGTGAAGTATAAGACTCCAAAGAATGCATTTCCAGAAGATATAAACATCACCCTAGATGGAATTGTTAAATCGCTTCAGTACAATGTTAAATACTTTATTAGCAATATAAATATCGATACTATAATTGGGATTATCAAATTTATCCTTATACTTTTTACTACTTTGGTGACTGGGTTATTCCAGTTAATTTTTATCACGGGGGACTTTAGTATTAAACTTTTTAGAGAATTGAACATTTTCATGAGAGCTAGTACCCCCATGATGTTGGGATTTTTAGATCTTATTACTAAAACAATTGGCGGTTTTTATATTCTGTTAGCGATGCTTTGGCGAGGGAGCTCACAACCTCGTCAATACGGACCGCAACAATTTGTTCCAGCTATTGACTATACGAAAACTAGAAATCCTCCACAATACAGGCAAAACTATTAAGATATATTTTATCCATTAAACTGACATCTTGTGTGAATGTTCATTTCATTATTGTGTTGTTATTGACTATGTACATGTACATAGCATTTTTTTATAAGGGCTGGCTCCTAATTTTCCTAATTATCGCATTTAAATATTTGTATTTTTTAATGGCTGTGTGATTGTTTTACTAATACAATATTAGAAAAGCTTGTTACAGTGTCATATTTACGACATTGAATCGGAAGGACCGAAAGTCTGAATATTTGGTGTAGAATGCATTTTTTGTGTGTGCTATATCATTGTAGTTGGTTCGAAGGTGAATGTCATGGACAGAACAATGGCCTAAAACACTGTTGAACTATTAATTTATTTTTCGGACATTGTTTCATATTTTTAAATTAAATAACTCGAAACAGGACTACCCGAACACTGCTCGGGTTAGTCAATAAAAACAAATACATTAATATATTTGGCTCGGGCAAATCAATACCACCAAGTGGGAATACGATTTGCCCGAGCAGCATTCGGACTCATCAATTCAACACTAACTCCTTGCCCGAGTCAACTGGATAAAGTAAACATTTTACTGGTATCTTGACCAAAGGGCAAATTGGCTGTTGTGTTGAACTGTGGTTTATAAACGACATATCGCTCACTCATATATAAAAAAACTTGATTTTTCAGATCGTTTTTAAAGTTTAAGAATATAATAAAATGTATTGAAAATAAATATCAAGCTGCTTTTTGAACTTTTTACTGTGCAACAGATCTTTTTAGGTAAAACCTGAAGGTTATTTCTCCTTTTGAAAAATATTTTATTTTTTTATTTTTAATATGCCACTTTTGCTGGGATATAGTACATTTTCTGGGCATTCCGAAAACATGTACAACTGAAAATTTTCAATTTTTGATATATGACGTTGTTGAAAGGAGTGAGCGATATGTACCTTCCTTCACCAGAAGCGAGAAATAACAATATTAATTGGCATTATTATTAAAAATATTAAGTTGTTAACCCTTTGGTAATGTTAAAATCTGCTTAAATTACCCATCTATACAAGTGATATTTTTGTAATTATTTATATGATGACCACATGTGTGGTTATTGTACCTATCAATTGCCAAAGTGCTTTTCGTGTGTATGGTGTTAGCTTATATGATATTATTATTCCGTTATACAAAAATTATAATTAATATCAAGTGTTACCATCTATAAATCAAATTTCTCTTATGTTTTAATTTTTTAAATATTTTTTAGTTAATTTATACCACTTTATTTATTTTTAATATTACAATTTTTGCACTAAATATCATTTTCAATCAATTTTCTCTTTATATTTTTCAATGAAATTACAAGGAAGGAATTTCCTTTTTAAATGTTTCATTAGTTAATTTATACCACTTTTTGTTCATTAAATATTAAGATTTTAGCACTACAATATTATGGTTTTATGGCGGCACCTCTCAATCAAGTGAATTTATTTGTTATCATTTATTGCTTATGGTATAGATGTATTCTATACAATTGAAATTGTTAGTAAATGTATAAAAAAAATATTAACAACTTGTGTTTTATATGTATAGTCCCGTGTTTAGTTACTTTATTTTTTTATTTTATGTTTTTTACTAATTTCCAAAAAGGAATTTTTAAATTCCATCAATGCAAATTACAACAAAAAAACATACTATGGCAAGTTTTTACCCTTAAATACCCAGCTATTAATTTTTGGATTCCTTGCACTTTGTAACCATATTGTGTTCTTTATTGGAGTATTTTAACCCCAATACTGCAGGACCTTAAATATCAACAGCCCAGTTCATCTTTTTATTAAACGCTACTAAATTTGTATGAAATCCCCTTTTTGTGTTGAATAAAAAAAAACAGAAATTTTATCATCTTTTAGTTTTATCACTACAGGGTAACGAGTGATTAAATTGGGTTAAGTTTTACCTTTTGGTATTTAAAAATAATTTTATTGCGTGATAAAATATTTTAGGATAATTTTAAACTTTTAAAAACCACCCCACAGGTTAGGATTTAGTCCGGCCTACTTTGAATAATTATGAGCTTAAAAAACAAAAACAAAACAATCTTAAATTTATTGATTGTAGGGTCGTAGATAATAAGCACAACATTACGTACAACACATCACAGCAAGAAACTGACGTCGCTGGTTCAATTTCCACCAACTGCAAAGTAAATTCAAGAAAGATTTATTTTCAATTGGTCTGGGTGTTTGTGATGTATTTTTCACATTTACCTTCCCTATCCTTCCTGTCCTACCTGGAGACAACCCTCTAAATACAGAGGCTTTGCGGGTCATTCCTTTAAATAAATAAAAATGTGTCAGGCAGCAGGGTTTCCAAGTTAACAAAGCAAGAATAGCATATATTCGAGGTTGTACAAATGGGGTTTAACTGTATCTATTATGAAAATAATGTTGTCAAACAACATTGCAATTTGTTCTCCTTTTTTTGTTTCCTCAGCAGCTACAATTAAGTCTAATTACTTGAGCAAATGGTACTCAAAATCTTTGTTTTTTTTAAAAATAACAAAACAGTTGGTTTTTGTAAAATATTTTATATTCTCAGTTAAAATAAATGTAGGATGTAAAACAATTATAAAATGCCAAAACCATCAGGGAAATAACCGTAGTACAAATTTGGCTGTGCCAAATTTTAAAACAAATATGCATGCAAATAAATTTAATTTTCTTAAATTTTAAATTTAAGAAAAGCAGCAGGCAATGACTAATGGATTTGATGACAATATGCCGTCAGGGTAATAAATGGCAGTTAGGTTTTTATTGTTGACGGAATCCGATAACTCCGCAGGCAATACGTGCCCCGGCATTACCAGTTGTCTTGCTGAGTTCATGCCCACCCAAGCCCAAGTCATCAGGATCAGCGTGTACTACCAGAGTACGCCCGACGATGCTCAAGTCTCCCTGTAATGAAAAATATTGATTAAAAAGAGCAAATTTTTGGCTAGTACATATTTAGCACCATATAAACAAGATTCAAGCAATCCACCATTTACTTTTTATAGTGAAAAGCAACGACTATGAAAGGAAGTAATACTGACAAAAAAAATCATTACAACCTCCCATGACTGCCAGGCGATATGAGAATTTTTAAAAATTTATCTTTAATAAAAAGAAACTTTATAATTATTTGTTTTTTACCAGATTACAGGTTAAAAAAATGACTGGATAGTAACTAAACGCCCATTGTCTAGACTTACCTTTACTACAAAGGTCAAAGTCATGAATATTACCAGTATTGAATGGACAAATCTAATTATATGAGTAATCCATTCATTCTTTTATTGAGTCATCAAATTTTATTAAATTAAAAAAAAAATAAAAAATATATTTATTGATTTACAGTACAAAAATACCCTTCAACAAATACATAATTAACAACTGGTAACACAATAAATACTACATAATAATCTATAATCAATACGAAACAATATTTTAACGGCCATAATATTATTTATTTAATACATAATATGAGAATGATTATAATACGTATCGTAAAAATGAGCTGTAAGATTAAATCCTTAGTAAAAAAAAAACATTGGATCAACACAGTACTAACATGATCATTAAACCTTTGAGATATGATGAACAGTCCTATATTTAGGAGTGGAATATACTTCATAATTGTTTGTTCTGGTGAAGTGATTTTCACAGAAAACTTACTACATCAAAAAGCATATACATATTACTTTCTTCAAATCACATAGTTAATCCAATTTATAATTATTCTAAATACAAAATACTTTTTATTTTCAACAGTATTACCTGAAGAGATATTTGAGAGTCCTTGATGTTAACTTTGGTCACGCCTTTGTCATCACAAGCCACTATGTTGCCAAGGTCTCCAGCGTGGCGTTCGCTGGCATCCGGACCCCCATGAGATTTCTTGAATGGGTTGAAGTGAGGCCCGGCCGAGGTGCACCCGTTTGTGTTGTCCCCAAACTCGTGAATATGGAATCCATGGTCACCCTGAAAAATATTTAACTTAGGGTTACTATGCAAAAATGACAGTAATTTAACTATTTTAGAAAAAAACAATAAATAAGTATGCACAACTTGTGTTACCAAAAAGACATTGCTTTAATATCTTGGTGATTTAGTACTTGTGACCCAGACTACATCAGTGTTTCTTTTTCTTTACATAAAATATATGTATGTATATATTTTTTCTCAATGATGTGGACACCTCACATTAAACAGTATGGCAAAAATCAAAGTTAAGTGTATAAACCAAATATGTATGCATATTAGGTTGTATCATGTTTATTGATCTACAGCTACAATAAAACCGTTAAAAAAAACAACAGTAAAAAAACATTTCATCCATTGTTACATATTTAGAATTAAATGAGCATTTATAACCTTAATTAGTTGTCTTATTACAAAAATACTTAAAGAGAAATAAGAAAAACAAAGTACATTAAACCAATTTTGTTTCTGCGAAAAATAAGTTGTGTAAAACTGTGATATTATTCAAATAGAAACATTTTTATGTGTCAAGGTACAATACACAATAAATTGATACAAATATCATACATATATTGCATAGCTAAATTAAAATATATATATTTGTGGATTACTCACACCCCTACTCTATTTCTATGTCGTCAATTAGGTCGGGTAGTTTTTTGATGCGCACGATGTAAAAAGGAAGAGGACATTAAGCGATCAGGATTTAGTTTTAGTAGATTTTTTATAACCTTGCAGACATTTAGTTAACTAAACTGCGAGAGATATTTTCGTCGTGCCAGAGATGAAATTTAAAAACAGATTTATTTCAAGAATTGCACAGAGTATATATAAACTATTGAACATATTTTACTTTTGAATTATTTATGTTTAAATCGCGGTATTTCTAGCATAGTAACCTCAAAATTCCTGGTAGCGAAAGGTTTAACAAAATATTAACTAACATTATGAAGAAGAAAAAAAGTCATTTGCATGATAAAGTAATGTGAAAATTTTAGTCAATTTGAATTGTGGTATTGCAAATATTGGTATTACAGGTGTGAAAACTTCGAGAGGTTTCGTCACTGTAAATTATATTTAAAAAAAAAAAAAAAGAGTTCTTGAATTTTAAGCAACAACACATTGATACTCTTTTGGCACTAATATTTGTAATAAACTTATATATTTAAAGATATGTCGGATTGTGGTCCCGTGGTTAGTGTCGCGGACTCTTGAGTCAGAGTTTCTCAGTTCGAACGCACCTACCACAACTTGACACCTATTTCTAATAATGAGCGGCTTAGGCTCATAGAAATAGTATGTAATCGAAGTATTTTTGTAAATAAATAATAAGAACACAAATATTTCTCTTTTAATAAAAAATTGGTTTTAGAAGATAAATAATAATAATATTCAACTCAAATATACCTTGGTTAACCCTTCGACCTCTCCTGTTACCACTACCGGCTTATCGGCACTCTGAAATACATATTTTAAAAAAACATGAGTGATAAGAAAACATTGATTATTAACCGCGTAAAAATACATATAAAGGAAAAAGTTTAAATTGAATTAATAAATGATATTGACGAAACGCATGGATGGCAAGAGGAGGTTTATCAGTATTTGTAATAAAATGCATAAAATAAAGGAGACATTACATTGACATTGATATCAAAAAGTGACAAGTTTGATAACTTATATATGCCGTTAACCTTGAAAACTGGTTGTTGAAAGACAGATTCTACAATAGGTAATTATTATCTTAAGTTATTACAAATCTAAATATATATATATTGTTATGTGACAAAAGGTTTTTGTAATAATCATTACATTTTAAAAATCCAAACTACCCGCATGTAAATACAAAAATTGTTTAACAGTAAAAATTGCCTTTTTAATACTCGGAGTGAAATGTGTATTTAATATGTGAAAACTTTTCAAAACGAAAAAGATAAATTGCGTAATAAAGTTTAACTTGCCTCCTGTTCGAAGAATATTGTGCCGGTGACGTCTCCCTTCAGAACGCAAACCGCTTTCGCTACCATTTTTAGAAGAATTATATTATCAAATCACGTACCGCAAGGAATGACTTGCAAGTGCAAATGGAAGAAGCGCTGTTGGTTGCGCCCGTTGCGCCTTTTGAAATAAATAAATAATATCAGTTAGTACGATATAAAACCGGCACCACAGCGATCAAAGATCAACAATATAATTAAAATTTAAAATACATATAAAATTACAATATGATAAACCATACATGCACAAACGATATTTTTCTTTTCTATGTGTTAGTAAATTCAAAGACAATATTTAGACAAGAAGTCATGGATAAAAATCGTATTCCAAAAATCCGAACACCAGGCAACTATTTTTTTCTTCTCGCCTCTATTCATATTTAAGTGGTACATAGGGCATTGCATCGAATCAACGCAATGTTAATGTGATATTTATAATATAAAGGCAAACTGATCAATCTTACGCTACAGATTCGTGGATATAGAGTGGAATATTTTTAACAATATGCAGATGACGTAAGTAAAGGCTTATGGTGAAAGTTTTTATTACTTCATGGTGATGAAAATGGAGCAGGAATAGTTCTTATGATATATCCCTTAAGGACGTATTTTAGAATTAAAAAAATGGGAGCTCTAATATTTCTAGTTAAAAATTTAAAAATGTTCAATTTATGTCCCAAATATCTATTTACAAATAAAATATGCTGTTTTTCAAACAACAAAAAAAATCTGGAAGATCCAGAATATCCTTGCAAAGCTGTAATATACCATAACGCCAACAGATAAAATGTCCACTCAGAGGCAGCTAGCCATAATTATTCCCGTAAGAGATCATAAAATATCATCATGGGTACATCGCTTATTTTTTTTTAATAGAATAAGACATTATGTTAACTTTGAACATAAGAAGTAAAACAACTAATACTTAGGCATGGGCTTTAAGGGGGTTCTTTGGATGTTTTTTTTAAATGTATTAAGAAAACAATATTAGTCATTGATAGACACTATTTAAATATATTTAAAAAAAAAATAATGAAATAAATACAAAGTTTGTTTCTGTGAAAAAAAGAGTAACAGAGAGTACGATTTTGAATATTTAATGAAAATGACGTTGAATATTTTTTTATTTACCCACAAAGTTAGAGCATGATAAGTGATGTTGTAGTTTTAAGCTGTACCTAGATCTCACTTGGATATGTAATTTTAAAAAAAATCGTTGACATATTTTCTACTAAATAATCTTTAGGCAGAGGAAGACCGAAGAAAACTTGCCACAATCAGGTATGTCAGATACTTAAAAGCGGCCGGGTCGGGTATGTATGAGGAGATGCATGAATGTGGAAGAGACAAAGAATGTTTGCAAAAACAGGGCTGTATGGCGTTCTATTCTCTCTGCCTACCCCTTCTAAGAAGGGTGGGATGGTTAGTAATTTAGTTAGTAATCTTTGGGCACATCTTTATTTCGTTTGTCGCTGAATATACTTATTTTTCTATGTAATTTGAAGTGTCAAATTAATGTCAAATTTAGGAGCTGCTCATTTTCCTGAATTGGCATTATACAAATTAGTTAATCTTTGATTGACATTAAAATCGCTAACTTGGGCTTCTATTTCTTCATTGTAACTTAAATTAAGTCAATGGACTTTGAAAGTAAAAGCTTTTTACTAATATATTTACAACATTTGTTAATGTTTTTTAAATACTTTTATCGCTGATTCTTATGCACTGCCTTTCTAATTATAGTTGTGAGTCCTTCGTGATTTAATACGAACGCTCTAAAATTAATGAAAAACCTTCTCAAAGTTCGAATGAATATTATATGCTTATGTGTTAATCAAAAAATAATGTTCTTCGTTTTTGTTTTATTTTAGGCAATGGATCCACCTCCGTCATATTGTCCGCTTTGTGCTAACAGTGGAATAAAATCTAAAATTCTCCCTTTTAATATAAACTTTTCGGAAAGTGTATATTTGTGTAGTTCCGTAAAATGCATATATCCATTTGGGGATTATATTATTTCATCTGTACCATCACTTCCGCCTGAAGAGCAAGCTAAAATAAATGAAGAAATCTTCGAAGTAAATAAAGGGATTGATGTGTCTAATATTATATTGTCATTTGGTAATGTCAATGGTTCTGATATAAATGATTCCATTTCATTAAAAATATTACCAACAGAAACAAGCTGTTCTATCAATAATCTGGAAGATGTTGTCAAAGAAAATATCAGTCAAGGAACGGAACATAGCGACAAAATGTCAACAAGCGTGTCTGATATCAACAATGTTGATTCCATTTTATTAAATATATCACAGACTGATACGGGCAGTTCTAGCAATAATCCGGAAGATGTTGGAAAAATGGTTATTTCGGGGATTCAACATAGCGATGAAAGATCTACAAGTGAGTCTGATATCAATAATGTTAATTCCATTTTATTAAATATACCACATACAGATATAGGCGGTTCTAGCAAAAATGCAAATGTTTTAAAAGAAGTAAATGCTCCAGTACCGGCACATGACTCTGAAATATCGAGTGACTCTGATAACAATGATAAAGCAGATCCATTACTTCGTGAAAAGAAGCGCCTTGATGATAATATACCATATTTATGCAATAGAGAAAATTCTTCACTCGTTGAATTATTTCTCTCTCCGAGTAATATGAAAAAGCAAGCTATTAAACCTTCTAGAAAAAATAAAATAAATATGGAATTTATAGCCAGCCCGGATAAAAATCTAAAATATACTAAATGTGGGGAACCTATATTTTTAGATGAAATAACAAAAAAGTATAATGATATAACGAAGGAAACATTTCCTACAGATATATTTTTGGATATAGATATTAATAACAGTAAAATAAATAAATGTTTGCCATTGTCTTCTAAATTGGAAGTTGTCAAAAGAAATAGTAAATGCTCAAATACGAAAGCGGCTTCTCCGAAGAAAACGCAACAAGAAGAAGATAGTGAGCCAGATATAGAAATTGCTGAAGAAAAATCCCACGAGAAAACTGATATAGATTCAGGTAAAACCAAAAGACTTAGACAGAGAAATTTGAGGATTCTCTCAATGTCTCGGCGACACATGGTAGTGAAAAGAAAAACCTAACAGGCGTTTCTTATACGTATTCTCAATGTTTAAGTATGATGAGGAATTATAGCTATTTTCTGAATTTCATTTTATTAAGAAATTATCCCAATTGATTAAAAAATCACTAGCATCAAAACAACAAATGCCACGGTAACCTTTGTTTTAAAAGACGGGTGGTGAACCTTTTCGTTTCTAAAGGCCACATTCATCTGATTCAAAATAAGGCAGTGTTTGTAAAACATTCCTCACCACTGCTTTTCTTGTTTTGAGAACACATCGCTTACTCCTTTCAAGAACGTCATAAATCTAAAATCGTCAATTTTCAGTTGAGCATGTTTTCGAAACGACCAGAAAATGTACTATATTCCAGCTAAAGAGGCTTATTTTTAAATTAATATTTACCCGCTACAGGGCAGAAAGTTTTGTTTTTGCATTTTGAAGAAATGGTATTGTTTAATTATTTTTTTAAATATACTAAATATTTTTCAAATGGAGAAAAAACCTTCAGGTTTTACCTAAAAACATTTGTTGCTCAGTAAAAAGTTCAATAAGTGGCTTGATATTTATTTTTTATACATTGTATTATATTTTTAATGTTTTCAAGGTTTTTGATTTATTTCGTTCTTGAAAGGAGTGAGCGATATGGAAACTGATTTTTGATATGTAAATATATTCGCAGATTTATTTAAAAAAAGGCATAAGTCAAAAGGCTGTATCGGAATAGCGAATAGGCGGGATGTGGCCTTAAGGCCATGAGTTTCCTACTCCTGTTTTAAACACTAAAATATCAAAGTTTTATTTTCTTATTGCATTTTAATTTATCTAAGACGGTGGTTCCCAAAGTAGTTCTTACAGACCCCTAAGTATCCACTTGATCGCCAAGGAGGTCTGTGAGGCATAAAAATTTATTTGGCAGTTCATAGACACCGTCGAGTGGCCACGAATGTTTTAAAATAAAGTATTTTTTTATTTTATTATATATTTTTTAACCCATTTTCATCATTATGAAAGTTAAAATAAATAACGATAAATTACTGGGTAGCTATCTTTATATCGTTTTAAGTAAAGATTAAAGATGTAACTAATGGATACTTATTACTTTTTTGGCTGCCCAATTGGAATGATATTCATTACTTTTTTCAGTTTACATTTCTTTCCAGCTTAAGTTTTTTTATGCTAAATTGCCAATATTAGGAGATAGAAATATGCAAAATAAAAACAAATTGACATAATGGTTGGCATAATTAGTTTTAAATGATGCTTCTTTTAAAGAAGCAATTATTTAATTCACACATTTAAGTCCATAGAATATAAATGATGCTACAAGATTGACAATGAAATTTTATCATATTTAAAAAGAGAATAAAATCGTTTGCCTCTCAACTTTTTCTATACTAATATTATGTAAGGAGAGAAAAATGCTTCAGTTTCCAAATCTTTCAAAATCCGAAAACGAGATTGCTTCTCAACACTGAAGTCTTCACTGACCTCTGCCAAAGATTTGAAGATGTTTTCCACTTGGCTTTCACCGATTGGGGTGAATTCTTTTGCAAATAGATCCACAAACTCGGATGAATCCACACTAATACAGGACTAACTTGTCGAATTATTCATACGTTAGAAGCTGAAACAATTGTTTGAACAAGGATACCACAAATTCTGGTTACAGAAATGGATACCAATTTTATACCCTGCATTATGGATCAATGAACAAACGCCGTTGAATTTTTTTCTCTCTTCCTATTAAGTAGATTTAGTGCAGTTATGAGTCTATGAAAATATGTAACTGACTAGAAATACTGCTTGGCAACACTTACGAATGCTACTCACATACATAGAGTCAAATCATCTCATCTGGTTCACCTGTATTTTTTTGTTTGTATTTTTACACTATAATATATTTTTAAATAAATACTTTAAATAACAAAATATTTTGTTTAAATCTTATTTGTCACCATTTACCATTTAATACATCGAGGTTTAATTTTGTTTTTGTAAATTTATTTTATTTGTGGTAAGATTTTTGCTATAATAATGGTCCACAGGCAAAATAATTTTGGGAGCCACTTATCTAAGATTTTGTTCTCGAGGGATTTGTACGAGGAGAATAGAAAGCCACACTACTCTGCCTTTGCAAACATTCTTCACCTCTTCCACATTCATGCGCTTCTTATACATAAACGACGATTATTTCTACTCCTGGCCTGACCGCTTTCAAGTATTTGACATAACTGATCATGTCAAGTTTTCCTCGGTCTTCTTCTCCTAATTCCAACTACATTCGCCTCATTAAAGAAATTTAATAGTCCTGATGTTGGTCCCCCACCAACTAAAATGTTATTGAGTCCTCTGAAAGCTCTGCTCTGATATGGTGCATAGGGCACTGCATCAGATCGATACAGTGCTGACTTGATTGCTGATTTTACGAAGGCAAAGTGATCAGTTCCACGCTCCACATGCTCGGAAAAAAATAAAATATGTTTGATGCAATGCAGATGGTGTGAATTCAACTTAAAATGATGCCCCTTGCTTGGAATGTAAAACATTTCCGCTAAATCGAAAAAATGTGGGAGAAAATAGATAATATAGAAGAGAGAAAATAGAATTGCTGCAATGGCTAGGGCATTCGGAGTTGCATATTCGTACTCACACTGGCTTGCGTAAGTTGTGCATTGCTAATACATACGAGTCCCTTGAGAAATATTTATTTGGACCAGATGACATCAAGAAGATTATGTAAGGAGTATGCAGCCTAGAGACTGGACTATGCAACGAATGAAACGAATTGCTTAATCTTGAAGAGACATTGCCAAAAACATTCAAAATTAGAGGTTTGTTGTGCGACTTTCCCTGCGATTTGATTATTAATAATACCAGTTGACTTTTGGGTCTGGCTTCCGCATGTAAAATTTTGGTTTCTCCTATGTTACAAATAAAGGAAAAAAAAATTCCCATCAAAGTTTGCTTTTGTAGAAACTAAAGCAAATTTCCAAGAAAAATTACCAAAAACAACAATGAAAATTTATTTTTAATTGCAATTAACACATTGTCGGCGGCACACGGCATTTGCCGTTTTTCGCGGACTGTCGGTCAACTGCGGGACACTGCAAATGCCGTTTTTGCCGACTGTCGGTTATCGGCGGGAAGCGGCAATATACGGGTTTGTTATCAGCGTGAAATAAAACACGTTGAAGGGTATTCTGCTACCTGGGTGCTAGGCAATAGTCTGTTGAGTTATTTGAGATGTCTTGTCCAGATTGGCTAGTGTGTCGCTTGTAAAGGCATCCCTAGAAATCTAGAGTTTTTATGCGATCTCAATCTCAAGTTTAGTTTCAGCCATTTCACGTATTGGACTATTTTTTATACCGCTCGCACTTTTTTTTTTTTACTGTTTGGTATGTTATTATTTGATTATATTAGCATTGTATAGGGAATGATACCTCGGAAGGGAAGATTATTTTTTATAGTTTACAATGCTTCTAAAATTATGAAATACGGAATACTTAATTCAAAATTATGATTATAATTTATTTTTGATGATCAAATGTCATATATGATTTCTTTGAAAATTTCAATCGAAAATATTATTTGATTTAGAAATTGGGTCAATTTTAAGAAAGCGATATATTTTTGCGCTAATCGCGAAAAACACCCGCTATAGGCTAGAGTCTATTGTTCGAAGCGCCCGACTACAACGTGTTAACAATGCTGAACATCAAAGTCTTGCTAATTCAAGAATTATGATAAATAAGAGCATATAAATGTAAAATAACAAAAATGTAATTTCAAATGGAATATTTCTAGTAGTTTTCTTATGTTTATATGGGTCTTCTCATATTAAACCCCAAATGTAATCTCTCATCATATTCTCATTGTACTACCCTTGGTGATGTCTTTCCGAGTCTATCACATCTTCTTGACACTCTTCAAGAAAACATTCTTCTTGCTTCTGGCTCCCATATTGTCTTTCAATTGATCCAGGTAAGAATGTAGCATATAAAGTTTATATAACATTTTGCAGCCTATAATTTTAATGCTTTTAAGCATAGTTTCAATCAACTCTTTATAACCGTCGGCTCCATTATTACCAAGAACACTTGTTGAGACTCTCCCAGTCTTATTTTTCTGTAAAAATAGGCTTCATTAGCTTCGCAAACTTAAAAATTTGTTAAAAATGTTTTTTTTCTTCTTTTTACTGTTATAAAATGAACTCACTACTGTGCCACAAATAACATGCAATTTGCTATTGGGTTTTAAGTCTTTTTTATGTCTAAAATCAGAATTCAAGCATTAGAACAGAAAACAAAAACAAAAAATTGATTTGTGTAATATATTGTAGTAATAACATGTAGGTATTAGAATTTAGTATGTAAGAGTAAAATATTAGTCAATAGTATTCGCTTAATTTTAATTGTAAACCTTATATGCACCCAATTGTGCATAGGGCAATGCATCGTGCCGACGCAGTATTTTCTTCATCGTTATTTATTTGAAGGCAAGGTCATCAGTCTTGCGCTTCAGGTATTTTATGGTTTCATTTAATTAAATAAATATTAATTATAATAGCAGTATTTGTTTTGATATTTTTTTAAGAGAAATTATTGAGTTTTTTCATGGGTAACCGACACGGCGCAATTTGAATAATTCAAAAGATGGCACTGTGTCAACCACCTTATCGACGCGAGCGCGGGTTTTTTCCACTCGGAATAACAATTAATACATACAGCGCGTGTGTCTGACAGCTCAAAAATGAAGTAAAAATAAGGTAAATAGTTAGTGTCAAACGCAGGTGGCCGACAATAAATAATTTCAAGAAAGATTTATTTTCAATCGGTCAGGGTGTTTGTGATGTATTTTTCACATTTACCTTCCCTATCCTTACTATCCTACCTGCAGACAAGCCTCTAATAGAGGCTTTGCGGGTTATTCATTTAAAAAAATGTTTTGGTAAATAATGTATTATGGACGTTTAACTACCCTACTCTCGGGTTATTTTACAAGAAACAGGAAAAAATCATAATTATTTTTCTACAAAATTATGAAAAAAATGTTTGTTATAGGTATTCATACCTGCCAGAATTTTTACGTAATAGGTGCATTTAGGATGGAACTTTCTCGTTATCACATCACCCTCTCTCTGTCTCGTTCGGATGTTTACCACCGACGCATTAAATATTTTTGGGACAGATATTTTTGTTGGGTAATTAATACATCCAATATTAAACACGGTTATTGGATTGAATTGATTGATTCTACTTTATTTACATATATGATATGGTATCTACTTTATTTACATATCATATATCGCTCACTCCGTTCAAGAACGTCATAAATAAAAAAACTTAATTATTCACGAGAACGTTTTTAAAGTTTAAAAATATAATACAATGTATTAAAAATACATATCAAGCCACTTATTGAACTTTTTAATATGCAACAGATCTTTTTAGGTAAAACCTGAAGGTTTTTTCTCCATTTGAAAAATATTTTGTTTATTTGAAAAATAATTAAACAATACCTTTTCTTCAAAATACAAAAACAACACTTTTTGCCCTGTAGCAGGTAAATATTAAGTTGAAAATATGCCTCTTTTGCTGGGATATAGTACATTTTCTGGGCATTCCGAAAACATGCTCAATTGAAAATCGACAATTTTTGATTTATGACGTTCTTGAAAGGAGTGAGCGATATGTAAATAAAGTAGAATTCAATCTAATAACCATGTTTAATTTGAGATATATTACCCAACAATTCAATATGAAATTCCACCAACTGTCTGCAGTTACAATTAACGGATATTTTTGTTCATGCGCGTACTGAACGGGTTAGCGCGAATGGTGCAGAAAAACGTGCGTATTACGTACGTTCGTATGCGTACCACCCAAGCCAGCTCGGCTGTCCAAACTTAAAACACAATAAGGGTCATTTTTTGTAGAACGTTTTTTTTTGCATTTTTTGACTAAGTCGAATTTACTTAGTCCAAAAATGCAAAAAAAACGTACTACAAAAAAATATCCCTTACTGAGTTTGGACAGCCGAGCTAGTGCCAGCAATGGTCGCAAGCCCTGGGATGCTCATATTTCCATATTACTTACGTAAAAAATATCGTTTCTATTGAGATATCTATAATATGTACAGGCAGAAGACAAATATCCTGGACAAATATATCCGAAATATATGAGATTGGACGGGGATCAGAACCGTCGAGGCGCTGTTTAGAGCTGCTCAAGACAAGGATAATTACTCTCGAGTGATAGTCGACGTCAGGGGGATCTGATATCACACGCACAGAAGACATAAGATAATAAACATATCTCAAGAAAAAAAATGTTGAAAAAGTAGTTATGATTACTTACAAGTGTAAATGACCGCTTGATCAAGTTAGAGAAAAAACACGTTTGTTTTCATTCATGATAGGTACCTACTCGACGTCTACGTAAGTTGTAGGTTGGTAGAAAAAACGAAGAATGTAATTGGAGGTTACTTTTTTCTAATATTTCCTTATGAAAGCATTTTCTTCTGATACTTACGCCTAGTCTCATGTGCTCGAGATCTTCGACCCCTCTTTCATCTGGCGGGAAATCCTATATAAACGCGCTGTTGAAATTTTAATACCGACAGTACTTACTCTTATACCCGTTCTAATACATATCGTGTGAAAATGCACCTTGCGGTAATTGTTGGATTTCTTCGTTTAACAGAAACTAGACTCAAACTAAGCTTGTTTTAATCGAAATGATAAAAAATAAAATAGACCCCTTTGTATTTAAACAATAATGAAATGTTTCATTTTTAATTTAAATTTCACTCGATAAATACCGCTACTTCTAAAAATCTATTGTGGTACGTTTTCGATGCATTCCGCATCATTTTCAAACACTGTTTTTGAAAATGACGCGGAATGCATCGAAACATGTGCCACAGTAGATTTTTTTAAAGTGGTATTTACCGGGTAAAATTTAAATTGAAAATGGATAGATATTACCTTAACGTGACTGCCGAATCAAGTAATGAAATATTGTAGTTATTTTTTTTTAATGTAGCTTTCGTAAATAATATTTATTAAGATTCCCATAACTAATCGCTCCATAATAAAATAATGTGTATTACATAAAAATATTAATATTTCCACAGTTTTTTCTGCATAATGTAACTTACTTTTACCACATACTTTGTATTGCTAAAATATAATTGTTTGTTTTTGTATACGTGCGTTTTGATTTATTTTATAAAAACGCAATTAATCACGTTTACAAAACATTTGAAATGATCGTATAAATAATTAATTACTTTATTTATATGTGTGTATTTTTTACGCGCGCGCATATGATGTTTATCTTTTTATAATACTTACTAAATTATTTTCAGAATAATTTTCTTCCAAGTTCTATGATGCTCCTTTGCTGTCTTCAAACTGCAGTGGGGTTTCCTGGCTTTGGTGCAAAAAGTGAGTGATTTTTATAACTACTACAATGACAAGTAGACATTTTAGAAATAACAATAAAACATACAAAACAAAACCAACTCACAATATAGACGTGGCTAATTTACGACTCTGGGAAAACACGTCCCTGCCCTTATTTTTATATATGTTAAAGTATAAAAAATGCAATAATTGAGGCTTAATAATTATTATGGATAAATTTCAGAAAGTCTTTTAGCTTTACTAAATGATTTTAGGACATATTTTATAGATGGACCAGGAATTAAACCATTATTTGTAATGCCGAATTAAAGTTTATTAATATTTTTTATTGTGTCTCAAGTAACAAAACATAATTGCCACCGTTATTTTCAACCTCTCCCCACATATTTTATAATTTTTCAGTAAGTCCTTTATAAAAATCCAGTGGTTTTGAATTTAAATATCGGATTAAGTAATTTTTAATATCAACCACATTTTAAAATTTTGGAGTGCTCTAAAGATTGAAATGGACAATAATCAGACGAAGCAAGGTCTGGTGAATATGGAGGGTGAGGTATAACCTCCCATTTTAGGACTTGGATTTTTTCACGGGTCATTTCTGCTGAGTGCGGGCATGCATTGTCTTGATACAGTGTTACTCCACTTCGGTTGACTTAATTTAGGCGTTTTTTTTCTACTTCAAGTTAGTCTCTCCAATTGCCGACGATAAACTTTTGACGTTATTGTTTCACTAAGTTTTAATAACCCGAAGTTAATGATACCTCAAATAACCCATCATATGCACGAAAGAACTTCTTTTAGTGTTAATCTTTGTTCTCGGAATGGGTTTTTGGTTTTTCGTAAGACATAGTTTTTCCAACTAACATTATCATAAATTATCCATTTTTTCCGTCACAAGTTGTGCCAAATAACGTTTGTAGTAATAATCAAATAAATAAATTTGGATAATTTATACAGCGCCATTTTTGTAAAATACTATATCAAGGGCGCTTCACTGTGAGTAAATTGGGGAAAATAATTTACTGGAAATGATTTAGCAAACAAAAGTCTTTTTGTTTTTTTTTCTAAAGATCATTTGTATATGTTCTCGCTTATAGATGAACTGTATATGTTCACGCTTAGCGTCGAATAGCTCGTGTAGCATCCAAAAATCCATCTTATGCACTTTCCCAATCCGGTTTAAATAAAAATGCACTATAGACCAGGAAGATCTGAGTCTCTGGCTTAATTCTTGAATAGTTTGAAGTTGATCGCACGCAAACTGAATCAAATCTGACCGTTTTCAAATAATGGCGTAATTTCTAGTTCACCTATTATATTATTACACATCCATCTCCAGTTTTTCCACCTCCTGCTCATTCGTGTAAAAAATACGTTATTACATATTATTACATAACTTAATTGTCTCTGTTTCACTCACTTTGATATGCGAAGGAATAAATGCGATCTACAAAAGATTAATTTTATTCGGGGATGAACCAACTGAAGGGCCATTTCTATATTAATTTATTTTATGTATTCAGATAAACGACCGTATACGAGAATAAACGTACAGAGAAATATAAAAGAAGTACAGTAATAAAAAATAACATTTGGTACATTCACATACATACACATGTGTATATTATTTTAAAAAAAACGTGCTATTAAAATTAACAATACGTAAAGTAATAAAATGTACTTTGGTGGACTTGTTAGTAAGAAGCAATTTTTTATTTGTTTTTTTATTTTATTTTTATTTACTTCATAGATACATACATTTTTTTACTATATGCATTACGGCTCTTTAGGCATGGCTATATCTTCTAATCAGCTGATAACAGAATGGTGATACTGGTTGAGGTTTGTTTGTACCTTGTTCAGATTTGAAAGAGTGAGTTTGAAAGATGAAGTAATTGCAATATCATATATTTATGAAACTGTAAATAAATGAAAACAATGAGAAGAAAGGGAGTTGCGGGGGGCGAGGAATTATAACCAAGGATGGACTGATATGATGGACAGTTAGGGTTCCAAGAATACTGTGTAAGGCATTTCTTGAAAGCCATCAGAGAAAATGGATTTTTTACGTGATGATATATATCGCTCACTCCTTTCAACAACGGCATATATAAAAAATCGACAATTTTCAGTTGTGCATGTTTTCGGAATGCCTTTAGCAAAAGCGGCATATTTTTAACTTAATATTTACCCGCTATAGGGCAGAAAGTGTTTTTTTCATTTTGAAGAAAGGGTATTGTTTAATAATTTTTTAAAATAAACTAAATATTTTTCAAATGGAGAAAAAACTTTCAGGTTTTACCTAAAAAGATCTGTTGAGCAGTAAAAATTTCAATAAGTGGCTTGATATTTATTTTTAATACATTTTTTTATATTCTTAAACTTTAAAAACGATCTCCTGAAAAATCAAGTTTTTAGATATATGACGTTGTTGAAAGGTGTGAGCGATATTATATAGTCTGGCCTCATGGGCAGCAAAGGAATCACTGGAAAATGACGTATATGAGTATGTCGAGGAATGGAAAGTGTTCTTTACTGAGAAGAGCGAAACGGTAGACCATGATTATGATTTCAAAGATATGTACATACTTATGTACTTTAAATTTACTGCTCAGGCTTATAAGTACTATACGAAGTTCATTAACGGCAAATTAACATCTATGAGTACATTATGGATTACTATTATACCATACTTATGTGTATTAAACCACTTTCCTTTTTACTGCAGTGGATCATAAGTTTCTTGTAGATATTCCGTAGTCAATGATTTCTCTTGGCGTTGGTATCCAGTTTCCTAGGAATTTCTTTTGCGAAACCCGTTCTGAAGGATAAGTTCTTGAACTTGCACTAAGCTCCCCCCGTTACTTCCGGCCAATAGTTGATTTTCTACTTTAATCTCGTTTATCTGTACGGTGTTGAAAAGTAAGGTTATACGCTTTAATTACACAACACTACGATCATACATGAAAGTATAATCTTACTGTACTAATGATAGATGATAAAGGAAATTACACCCTTAAAGTAATTTTCAGTGGATGCTGTTGCGCAGATCTTGAAAAGGGAATGTAATCGGTTTCAAATTTTTATAATTACATTTTTGTTTGTGTTTTTTTATTTTATCATTATAGTACGTGGTTTCTCAGTAGTGCACGTGTGTATTTCCCTATTTGTCCTCACTTAATTAAATTTACCAATATCTACTATATTCAGTTTTAACATCCAGTATATTTTGTAAAAAGAAAGGTTCCTGCTAGAGCTTTTACTAAACTATACCTGAACCGCAAATGAATTACCGTGCAAATGTTGGTTTACACTTAATTCGCTACTACCACGATATGAGAATCTTTCCATTCCTTGGGAAGGTGACATGAGCGAGACAGAGTACGCTCGTAGGGGAAAATCATGCGTGAAGATAATATATCTCCGTGCAGTGCCTGCGCAAAAATGTCTTGGCGACAAGTCACTTTAAACATTCGTAACATAATCTGTGATACATAAGCAATGCATTATGGAATTTGTGATAAGTAATATACAATGTTAGCGCCATTAACATGGACAGATACACACATCCACACATCCACATATATCAATGCGATAAGTTAACGTGGCTATCTTGGGCAATTCAAAAGTGAATAGTTTAAAAAAAAATAGAAATAATAGCTATTTAATAATAATTATTTAAAAAATTATAGAAATTAAAATATTGCGATAATCGTTGATTTAGCTGCAAGAGGTCATAATGAGTGTTTGATAGATTTAGTTGTTTAAATTGTTTTGTTTATGAAGAAACATCTTCAGAAAGCATCTGTTTTCAAAGAAGTTTCTAAAACAATCCACATTGAATGCAATTTCACAAGTTTGTCACCAGAAATTTTAACATAAAAATTTGCAGTAGACCCATTTTATAAGCTACCATTTTTGAAGTGAAATGCACTGCCTACAATGTCAGTAACTGGTCGCCTCTGGTAGATATACCGATTTTAATATTAGTTTTTTTTTCAGTATTTCCAAATGATCGAGAATTGTACCCGCCATTTGAAGAACCGCCAAGAACACCTCAAAACCACCAAGAAAATATTGACAGCCCTGGATTTTACGACCCCAGTTATGGGTTCTCGAAAGAATCCATGGCTGGGCTCATAACGAGAGGAACGGACTATTCATCGGCAGAGCCAGTTGTTGACGAAGTTCCAGCCGAAGGCAGCACGTACTCGGACGATTTTCAGAGAAACTATTGGGATGAACTCAGTAAAGACATAAAAAATATATTGAAAACCGACCCGGAAGGTTTAGAGTCTAATCAGCAGATAGACGGCAAACAAAGCACGACATACAAAAATCCCATGACATTTTTTGACACCTTGGTTCAGTTGAAAAAACGGCAAGGGAAGCATTTTAAAAATAAACAGTCCTTAAAACATTCAGAAGTAGCGCTCGATGGGCAAGATTACTATCGTACTCAAAGCGAGTATCCGCAACCTTCTTTTGATCTGACGAATAATAAACACGCCAACGGATTTGACAAGAACAATTGGTTCCAAGGAAATCAATACAGAGAAAACAAACGGAATAACCTCAGAAAGCCTGGACATCATGGTAAGAACGGTCAGCGACCAGAAGTCGATCCTGTCAATGCACAAGAGATCGCCGAACTCTTCAAACAGTCTAAGGCTCTCGGAGAGTACCTCCACAGGCTGAAGGCGAGGGCGGAAGCGGACCTGGCTACTGATGCAGCACCGTGGAACGGGGAACTCCGTACAAGAGGAGGAAAAGTTGGTGGACCGAGACGTGGAGGAAGAGCTGCATTTAGGCCTAGATTTTACGCCTAAAGGTTATCGTCAATTTACCAAGAGTGGCGGCCCTCGCAATTTCTCGAGGTGGGATAACGTCTCCAAATTGCGACCCTAGTATCAATATAATTGATATTTTATAATATATCGATGTAGAATCTGTTATTTTTTATTTAATTTCCATCAAATAAAAAATGACAAATTTGTAATACTTACTTGGATTTGCTTAGTATTCGCGAGTATTTGTTTATTTAGGTTTTCTAGTATAGGGATAATAGTACCGCCGAACCTGGTTATAAAAGATTTCTTCATAAGTAAAAATAATCCCTGTCCTTTAGGCTCTCTTATATCCAGGTTCGACTGTATTATGTTTGTTTACCTAAATTATTGATTGTTGTCCATGTTGTTATAATAAACACCTCCTGTTATTTGTAAATATGTATATTATAGCGAAATGATTGATGTTTAATAAAAGTATTAAAAAACAAACGTTTTTATCGATCGAAAATACATTCCTAGTAATTGTAATTTTTAGTAATCTATACGATGTATGTATCATAAAATATGATAAGACAAAATATAATTTATAATACTTAACATTTTGAGGTTCATTTTTAAAAAATATTTGCGATCTTTGGAGTTATTTTATTATATAAAAATCGAAAAAATGACAATTACAGAGTGTATATCCGAAAATATGTGTACAAAGATTATTAACAAAATTTTGAGAAATTAACATCCAAATAATGAAAAGGATATTTTCTGGCATTCTCATGTATGTGATTATAATCCAGGATTCGGACTTCAAATATAAGAGTTTCTGAAGAATAAAAAAGCTCTTCGTCTCACCAATAAATGTCATTAGTGAAAATTCTAGTGATTCTTGTACAATGTTTCAAAATTGGATCATATACATATATAAAGAACTTCCAAGAATTTGAGTAGTGTGGTTGTCAATCATGCGTAGAATTGGTGAATGTTACGCGTGTGTAAAGTGATCACTTAAACCAGCGTATGACGGTCGTAAGCAAATGCCCAGACTTCCTTATTCTTCTTCCATGTTGAGATGACAAAAAATAATACAAATATTATGTTTTAAAACTGATGTTTGCAAACGAAACAACGAATTTTAAAATGGCAATTATGGACATCAGTAATTACAAAGTAATGGATAAAATCGTTAATATTACGACATTTTTATTTACAAGAAATATATAAATAGATCATTAAAATTAGGTACATGTTTATTTCGTCTAGTATGAGAAGTTTGGGTTGTTGTTTCCTCCAGCGGCATATGGTGAAGTCGGCTTTCGAGAAGTGGGGGAGGTTGAAAAGTCACCACTAAAAACGTTTTCGTCAATGCTTTCTGCTTTCCTGAAAAGTTCACCACTTTATTTTATTCAATAAAATGCAAAATTTGAAAAAAATTAACCTTCAGAAAGAAAATTGGTATCTTTTATAATGTGTACAAGAGTAATTATAACTTAAATGAATATATAATTTTAATGAATCTAAAAACTATAGTATTTCAATAAAATAAGAGAATGGGTGGAATTGCTGCAAAATTGAATGTTAATTAGTAAATTATATTAAATAAAATTGTTAAAATTACTCTGAACATATATAAGAGTATTCCCAGCGAATGAGAGTGCTAGAACGTACACAATAACCTTCCTTTCCAAACAGAATACAGACAACATATTTTTCATTTAATATCTTTTTCATTTAATCCTTTTTGTTCATACAATTTTCATTTTTTTAGTTTTTTTTTGTGTATTCGAATGTATCTGTAATTTTTAAACATTCTAGGCTCCAAGTTTCTTTGCTTTATTTCAGATTTTCTGAAATTTTCAATCACTCAATTTTTTTAAAGAATTCAGTGAAATTTCTTGACAGCTTTTTAAAATTTCCGGGATACCAAAAAATGATCAAATAAAAAGGTTTAAAATTAAATCCAGATTAAAATTCTTTTGTAGAAAATTTTTAGTCTCAGCCTAGTAGATATCGTTATGCAATATACAGCCTAGCAGTTATATATATATATATATATATATATATATATATATATATATATATATATATATATATATATATATATATATATATATATATATATATATATATATATATATATATATATATATATATATATATATATATATATATATATATATATATATATATATATATATATATATATACATATATATATATATATATATATATATATATATATATATATATATATATATATATATATATATATATATATATATATATATATATATATATATATATATATATATATATATATATATATATATATATATATATATATATATATATATATATATATATACATTTATGTGTGAGAATTGTATAAGAATACCCAGAATAAGGCGCATGCGCTGAATATCCTCTCTTCGCAAGATCCTCTCCCGGAACAATTGACGGACTTCCGTAGCTGTACACCGAATTGGCCTTCGTTGTCACGGCTTTTGGATTGCTAAAAAAAAACATTATTATATCCCATTAATAAAATTGTAACATAAGCGATGTAGAAATATGCTGGCCAGTGCCTACCTTTACTAGAAGATTAATATGAAAAATCAGTACCTACTCATACCGCGTACAAAAAAATATCAAAGGTGTTTATGGTTTAATTAATTAACATAGAAAGTATGTACAGCTTTTGCTTTCCATGAGCTGCGCACAGTATCTGTGAATTAATCTCTATTATATAAAAAGTGTTCGTTGATACTAACTAAAAAACTAGCTAAAGGAGTTCTTTCTTTAATATTAATATTATATAATATAATAACTTGATTTGATATGGATAAAGTAAAAAATTAAGGCTCCTAAGTAAATTATTATGTTTGCATTATATGTAACATATGTATATACAGAGTGGCAAAAAAGACACTAAAAATTTATATATATACATATATATATATATATATATATATATATATATATATATATATATATATATATATATATATATATATATATATATATATATATATAAATATATATTCTGTATACTAAAGTATTGTTAACTTTGTGGTATGGTAATAAACACTCTCCTTATCATTCATCATTCACTTGGTGTAATACCGCTTAAAAAACACTAATTCGTGACTACCGGTTTCGGAATAATCATTCCATCACCAGGTCAAATGTAGATGAAAGAGAAATTATTACGGTCTGACATTTATACAAAAATAAAATATTAAAAGAGAGAAAGAAAACAAATTGTAATTAGACAGACCGTAAAAATTTCATTTTCATCTACATCTGACCTGATGATGTAATGATTATTCCGAAACCGGTAGTCACGAATTAGTGTAAATAGTGTAAAGTGGTATTACACAAAGTGAACGATGAATGACAAGGAGAGCGTTGAAAATATAAGTCTTACTTCATGTACACTGAAGGTCTATTTTGACGGATTTGGGTTTTTTTCTTGAGCTTGGTGCAAAGCACCAATACACTTATGGCCAATACTACCCATAGTCCACTCAGGATTCCGCACCATATGTACACCAGATCTCTGTCGCTTACAGTGTCAGCCTGAAAAAAAACATGTTAAAAATATTCAAATAACTCACATTGTCATTTTTCATGATATAACATACAATATAACTCTCTTATAAAGTGACAATTATTAGTACCTAACTTGGATGTCGTTATACAAGCGTTAACGTTAAAATTCAGGAAGGTGTGTTGAGATGGTTTGGGCATGTGAATCGAATGAGCGAAGAAAGAACAGAAGGTAAAATCAATTTATGAGCTAAATATAATTGGAAATAGAAGCAGAGGAAGACTGAAGAAAACTTGGCATTACTAGTTTTTCGAGTACTTGAAAGTGGTCAGGTCTTTAGTCGGAATAATCGGCAGGTATGGATGACGAGATACATGAATGTGGAAGAAGCGATGGTTGTTTGCAGAGACAGATTTGTGTGGCGTTCTATTCACCCTGCATAAATCTGCGTGATGGTTACATTTTTTTTAGGTAAGTTTTATAGGTAGGTAGGTACTTATTTAAAAATTTATGACTCAAGAATACTAATGCTATTAAGTATTACGAATTCGGATATAGTACGATAATAATCGCAATCATAATGCTATGAGAATTTTGATATTTATCATCTACATTAAGTACCCATGCATGTTAGGTTTTAGTTATTAATTAAAACATAAAACATAACACATGTATCCAGTATTAAGTTGTATCTAATCAGATAGATAAGACAATTTAGAGACAAAAGTGGAACTCGTTACTGGAGGTTAATTAGGATTAATTTTTTCAATAAATTGAGACAATTATTTGAAATAACACTATCTGTAAAATACAATGGATATATTGTTTTGTATTTATTTATTGTTTATATTTTCAAATTAACCAAAACAATAAAAAAAATCTAACTATCCAAAGAAGAAGAAAAAAACGATGTTTATGGAAATAATTATTTGGATACTATACATTCAAAACAATAAAAATGTATTAAGAATCATATAAAAATAATGTAATAAAAAATAGGTTATCAAATTAAATTTTAAATATAGGTTTAACCCATTATGGTTCTATTGTAACGGCTTATCAGTAGGTAAGATATTAAACAGGTATTCCTGGATTTAAAATGTTATTTTTAATTATCTTAAATTACTGACGTAAGCTTTATACCAAATAAAGAAAAGTGTTTCATTTAATACAATAATTTAGTTTAATACAATAATAAAAGTTTTTATTTTACTCCTATATATTGTGAGTCAATGAAGTTGTTCAATTAAGTCTATTTTTTTAATTAGCAAAAGGTACAATCAAAATAAAAACGTTTTTTGGGGGTTTTTACTGGAATTTTTTAATTCTACGTCATATATATAAAATAAGGAATTTTTCAATAAGGATTTTTAAACGTGTGTTTATCACTGTCTGAAATATCAGGGTAACATTGAACATTTTAACATGTAAAACTTGCAAAATTGTATAATTATAGTCATATAAACCATTAATGTTATGAATTCCATCTCATTTGTACCCAAAACAAAACAATTCATGGTTGGAAACTGACATTTTTTAAGAATCACTACCATATCACATTACGTGGAAACTGATTTTCGAATTATTTTTTGATTGGTGAAAAATCTTTATTATCCAGTAAAAGACTTATGAGAAAATTTGTATTGAAAAAAAACAAATTTGCTCATAAAAGTTAATGAAAATGTTAGTATCTAGTATACAACAACAGTTACAGGTGGATAAAATTTATGAAATTAATTGTTTCTGCTTTGTTTTATGTAATCCAGGTAATCCAGGTTGATTGTATATTAAATTTACAATATTGTGTAGACTCTCACCATTTGAAAACGTTATATTGACAGATTAATGTTTACACGTAACAGATTTAAAAAGAAGTGACCAAACAAACACAATGCAAATACAAATAATACACTTTCAATCGATGTGTATCATCGATGCTCTTATTTTATAAACTAAACGCTATATTTTAGACTGTTATCTTTATTATCGGTATCTACGTAAATTGAACTTATCAGCAATAGTAATATCTAAAAGATAAATGATTTATTAAAGAATTACTATTGAATGATATCATTCCCTCAATAAAGTAATGGTTCTTTGTTTCACTTTCTCCTACTGTTCATTCATTTATAACATCAAAGGGATAAAAACGTAGGCTCATCTTATTATGTATGAATATATATAATAAAAAAAGATTTACTGAATACATTATGACGCAGGGTAATTACTACAACATGGTATCTCTTAAAGTTGATTTTAGGGAAATTGAAATATAAGATTGTAAGAGGTTTGATAATTAGTTTTTGTGTTTTTATAATATTTAAAAAAAAAACATCGTACTCATGACAGAAGGATCTATGAGGAGAGCTGACCCCAACAGTCTACCAAGACGATAAGTTGAGATGGAGCTAGGAATAAGAAGCAGAAGAATAGGCAGAAGAAGAAGAAAAAACATCATATTTTTGAAAATTATTTCAATGCGATGTAAATATGTACTCGTATACACAGATCAAAAAAGTTATATTTTTTGTAGCGAATGCAGGGATGTCAATGTTACCTAGTTTTGATTACGGTACGATATTACAATATTATGTACAAGTATAAGAAGTCAGTATACGGCGCGCCTTCAATGAGATTAGGTACAAAGAGACACCAGTTATGCGTAAAAGTTTGAAATTTGCATTATAAAACAAAATATAAATGACGAATTTAACTGTATCAAAAATAAAATACAATTAATAGGAATTTAAGACGTAAATATTAATCGCTGTAAAGCGCTGCGATTCGTGCAATATGTATTGCGCTCGGGAAATTCCTAAAAATTATTCATACATTTTTACATAGTTCATTTTGATTATTATGAAAAATATTTTCTTTATTACAGTGTCGGTACTACTAATTATGTATGGGACCTACTTTTGACTGAAAAAATACTATTTTGAAAATACTGACACGCATAATTTACGCTTAAAAAATCTGTTAAAAATACTGTTAAACAGTCTAGTACATCTGGAATATACATAATTATTGTGTCAAGCATATCAGATGTCAGTCATTCTAATTTTATTGTACGTCAAAATAACAAATTATCGCGAATTGAAATATTTTTTTTTAGATGGCTACAGGAAGGAAATTTATTATTCACAAAAGCCGCCACAACGCGAAAATGAGTTGTACTTTCAATGAATCCAGTAATCACGTAATCATCAACAAATTATTGCTAAAAATATGTTTTATGTAGCTAAGCCGATTAAATTCATTGCATTGACAATCGAAATTTTGTATTATAAACGTATGAATACAGCCTGCACAACTCAGTTATTTGGTTTACGCGAATAGACCTACAGCAAAAGGATTTTTGTATAGAAAACTAAAGGATAAAAAATTCTATATTGAAGACAACAAATCATAAAAGAGTTATTTTTAAATATTTAAAATTCTGGTCTCATATTCAAACAGGATGATTTTATTATTGCTTTGTACTTTGGTATTGATGGAGCACTCTAGAGCTGTTTATGTGGATGAACAGATGGCGTGGAACGAGCTAATTTTCAATTGGCCGAATGATACAATGAAAGCCGAAGCTATCAAGAATGGTTCATATATCCCTCAGAACAACTTACCAATTGGTATTGCAATCTGGAAAGACAAGCTCTTCATCACTGTCCCGAGATGGAAACCCGGAGTAGCGTCATCTTTGAACTACATCACTATAGGTCCAGATAAATCTCCACCGTCACCTACAACACCGGCTCTCAAGCCTTATCCTTCGTGGGACGCTAATTTTTTCCCCACGGGGCTAGAAAAAATGTCACAAAACTCCTCTGTAGTCTCTGCTTTCCGGGTATGGACTGATAAATGTGATAGACTGTGGGTAATGGATATGGGAACAAATAATGATAGCTTAGGTAATAATTCCCATGTATTAAAGAAAAAACACTCGGTATTTAAGTTTGTTGTCACACACTAATGTTTTTTTTTCAGGAAAAGTAAGTCAAATGGCTGAACCGTCTCTCCTCATATTTGATTTAAAATCGGACACACTTATTAGAAGACACTATTTTAATAAATTGGATGTAAAACGAGATTCTCTTTTCGCAAATGTCGTAAGTAAATACTATTTTATTTCAATATGGGTAATGATTTATATTTTATTAAATAAGGCCTTTTTATTATTGTTTTGTTTTGATTTATGCATTTTACGAGTATGTAGACGTTACCCGTTGATATGCATATTTTACAGTAAACAATATATCGCACGCTCGAATAAATATAAAGTGCTATTTATAAAATAAAACAACTTTGATTTTAACCACTTTTTAAAAAGAAGTAAAGTGGTTGAAAAATTAAGATAAACATTTTATAAAGTTTATAAAATGTGCCACAAATAATCTGTGAAAAACATTTAAAAAAATTAAGAACCCTAATTAAAACTTTGCTTTTTTTTAAAGCGATTTTCACGTATTTATGATAAAATAAAATAATACAACGAATTGACAATGTTGATGGTAATAATAAATATTTTATAAATTGTTTTACGTATTTACGGTAATAAACAAATGTGGTGAAAACATTAATCTCTCTAAAGTATTCAAAATCTGTAAATTTTTCTATAAGCTTGCAAGAAATTATCAAATATCCGAGAGCTGTTTTTCACCTAAAATCGTACGCCTTCAGGGCTGAAATCAGTAAATTTATTTACACTTACACAGATAAATTATGTGTAGATAAATTTAATTTTCCTACTGAATACTTATCTTAAACATTTGTATTTTGAAACCAATTGTTGATTCGTAATGCCATAAAATTTAATGTTCCTAAGTTGCTAAAGAAAAATGAGAATTAATTATAAGGTAAAAATTAAATTTATCTTCTTTTCTTTTAGCTCTTATTGCCACGTCACACAGTGTGTAATATGATCGATCTGGTTATACTTTAATACTATTAAGATTGTTACTGGCATAAAAAATCATTTAATAGACAATTGAAAATATATTTGGTGATAAATTAGTCCATATAGTTGGCTTGAGTTTCGTGCAGTGAAAATAAGGAAAATGTGCCGTGGAAATCCGAGAAAATTATATTAAAAACACATTTGAATTTGTTGCAATAAAATAAATAAAACACATTTGTATAACATTCAAAATATGTATATTACCAAATAAAATAGTACATAAACAGCTATTAAAAAAACATAGTGCTTTTTATTTGCTATCGAATTCACTGTCTTCAAGGTGACGCGCCACCTTGAGCCGATCACAAATTATAGGTTAAAAATCTGGATAAGCAATGATTTTTTGTATAAAAGATGCAACGTAATTTTGTTTTAGGTTGTAGATGTGAACACTGAATGTTCTGACGCCTTTGCATATGTCTCGGATCTCGGAGCAAGCGGACTGGTGGTCTACAGCTTCAAGACCAACAAATCTTGGAGAGTGGAGCACCATTACTTCCACTTCGACCCCGCAGCAGGAAACTATTCTGCCGCAGATATCAACTTCCAATGGGCCGACGGAGTGATTGGGCTGGCATTGGGAGACGTTCAGACTAACGGGTTAGATGTTCTCTTCAGATCGTAATTGTGTAAAAAAAGAAGGGTTGTAAATAGTTAAGGGTTGTAAAATGTATTTTAACATCATTGTATTATTTATAGATTCAGAAAAGTATTCTTCCACCCTCTGTCCAGCACAAAAGAATTTGTAGTCTCGAGCAGAATTCTCCAAAACGAGACCAGAGCGACCAGTACTGAAAATTACAATGATTTTAAGGTAATATTTACACATTTTAAGATATTTCAACAGCGATGAATTAGTTTGGAAAAGAAATATAGAATTGTACGCATCATTTGCAGGGCTTATGACATATCATCGTCTGGTCGAAGAGACCATTTTATAGACAATGTGACATTCACCATTTACCTTATATTAAATATACATATCTCTTGATTTTTGGAAGTTCTATATAATATGGTATTTCTCGTTACAGAAATCGTTGAGACATAGAAAGAATATCGGTTATACTTTCGTCAATCGAGAGCAGTCATATAAACAATTAAATTGATGTGAAATAATTTAAAAAAAAATCTTAATCTGTTTTGTAAAGAGAAAAAAATATGTGTTAATCAGTCACCAGTTTGATGATGTCAGAAATGACAAAACTTAGCCGCTGGGAAAATAAAATAAAAATGGAAAAAGCTGTTTAACTGTTATTTTCTTCTAATATAAAATGCAGTTTCAACAAGAATTATCAGTTTGTTTTACACTAACTATGGACAGAATTTGAAAGTTAATCATCTATTACAATTTGACATCAAATTTGCTGTTCTAAAACAGTTAAAATATTTCACTTTTCTCACATGCGCGTTGGAGCAATTTTTGATTTTCATTTTGACGAGTTTTCATTTCAAAAGAAGCCTCATTCTGCAAAGGTTTTTAGATTATAACAGCTAGGAAAATAAAAATATAAGCTCTAAAATATTTAAAACAAAGGATAATTGTTTAAAAAAGAAATCACCATTTTTTTTCTTACAGACTCTTGGAGATCGTGGTTCTAAAACGCAGTCTACCACAAGCTTTTATGATCCAGGAACAGGAGTAATTTTCTTCACGCAAGTAATTATCACATTCATCAACTACCTTTCCTTAATTATTTAGTGATTTGGGATTAATTTTGTGGACTAACATAATTATTTAAATATAAAAACGCCTGTAAAAGACTACTTTTGAGATTATTTATGTAACATGTTTACAATTTATAGAACTGCAGATGTTCTCATCATCAGATGAAAATACAAAAGTATGTTTTTTAGGTTAACAAAGACGGACTGTCATGTTGGAATACAAAGAAAACCTTCAATCGAAAAAACGTATTTATTTTTAAACGCTGCCACGAGGTCTTACAATTTCCAAATGATATAAAGGTAAAGGTTTTTTTTTTAAATATCTGCTATTTTTAGGCATCTTTTATTTATTTTATGACATAAAAAAATCATGTTACTGGATTATGTAAAAAGTGTATTATCTTAATCTGATTAAAAAGATAAAGATTGCATGAATAAATAGATACAAACAATTTGAAGTATATAAAAAAAATACAACAGGAAGAAAAATAGTATATTTTAATAATATGTAATATATAATACTATAGTCATTTTCAGAACCTACTTATTACTTATTAATTGATATTAACTTTCTAGTATAACATGATGATTTGAATATAAAAATAAAACTCTTGTACAAGATTATTATTGATGTAAACACGACTAGTTTCGAGAGCTACGGATGTTCTCATCAATAGGTGAAAATACAAGCTTTGTACTCTAAATCTGAAAGGTCTAAATATCTCTTGAGATATTTAGACCTTTCAGATATTCTCACAGGTGAAAATGCAAAGTGTATAAGAGATATTGATATACCTGTTGATGAAAACATATGTAGTTTTTGAAACTTGTGGTGTTTACTTTAATAATATATGATTTTTACGAGTATGTAAAACTCAAAAGTGGTATGTATGATACAAGATTTTTTAAAACTTTTAGTTAGTCATACAAAAACTAAAGCCATTTTATTTCCAAATTACATTATATTAATGAATTTCGTCATTTCAGATTGATGAAAATGGAATGATTTGGGTATTATCTAACCGTTTACCAAAGTTTCAATACTCATCAATGGATCCCAATGAAGTTAACTACAGAATAGTATCTGCTAAAGTCCAAGATTCAATTAATGGCACAGTTTGCGAATGATTTAAAGCATTTACTTGGTTTTGTTAAATATCATAGATTGTTTTGTGAAAAATATAAAAATTATGCTTTACTAAATTCTGTATTATTAAGTCATCGTGCTACGTCAAGTGGAAGCTTCAACTACCTACATGGTTTGGATAAGTGGAGCGAATATAATATTTAAAAATGAGGATATCAATCGAAATCTCTATTTATAAGAGGTGTCCTGTCTTTTCTACTTTACTTTATTTGCTTACTTTCATACGAAAACTCCTAATAGTTCTATTCAGTAAAGGTGCTTTGCAACTCAATAAATAAAACATACAATAGTCGTTGAATACTTTATTTCATCAAAAATCGTAACATTTTGAATAAATATATAAGGTACAAATAATTTATTATTTATTTCGGTTAAAATAGTTTCATATAAATATACTTTTAAAAAGTTATTTCAAATAAATAATAGTTAATACATTTATAAAACACTTATTAATTGTTGACACATATATTTTTTAATTTTTTTTACTCTGATATACCATACAATTTATTATTATAACACCCATTTTAATATCTAATACTGGTTATACCATATAATTATGATTATTAGACACTGATATAGCTTAAACTGTATACAGCAGGACCTCTTTAATCCGAACCCCCGCTAATCCGAACACCTCTGTAATCCGAACACCTACTCATCTTAAAAAGGTAATCTGTGCCAGGGAAAATGTTTTTAGGTAAATTGCGAGACAAAGCTTTTTACTTGTCATTAAATAAATCTCAACCACCTAAAAAGTTTTATTTCTTTAAAAAAGTTTAGTAAATGCATTTATAATTTGACAATACATTTTTATTTCGCAATAATTTATTTGATAAAAATTCCCTAGAGATTCTCTGTGCTGTAATCCGAACGCTCCACTAGTCCGACAAGAGGGTAAATTTTCGGCGTTCGGATTATAGAGGTCCTGCTGTATTTGTTACACACATATAATTTTACATCAAACACCAATTTTCATTTACACTCTGTTTCAGCAGAAACCACATTTCATTGCTTTTCCATTATATTATAATGTTCACTACTGAGTATTATTTAAGTGTACTAATTGATTTAGCTTTTTTTTGTTTTACTTAAAGTTCTACAAAATATAATATTGGTGCAAACTCCCTCCCTAAAATCGTGCATTGCGCTATATTAGAGAGATAAATCGTTACTCGTCAAGTTTATTATATTTTGATTAATGTTATATTTATAAAAAATAAATAAACATCTATTTTTTTTAAGTACTAGCGGACCCGACTGACGTTTTCCTGTCTGAACGTTGATTTGCCTGGTATGAGCTGGTTCAGCAAACGTTTCCACGATATTCGAATTTTCGATGAACTACATACTGTAGTAACATTTGACATTGAGTTTGACATTTAATTTTTTTTCCGCCATTGTGTGATCGCAGTGCCACCTACGGGATCCAATTGTGAATCTTAACCAGTCCTTTTTTTCTCAAAATCGGTCCAGCCGTTTAGGAAGAGTTGAGTGGCACGTACAGAATAATTATATACATAAAGATATCACAGAAAATTATAACAATACTTATTCTATATATGCAATAAGTCCAAAATGTAATTGAAAGTAATGTTTTGTGTCGTCAAGGACAAAAACTCCCCGGAGTGCGGATAGAATACATTCCACCAATTTATAACTCTTATCTTTTTGATTGCGTCCAATACGATTATGCACTCAGGTTTCTCATGATATCCGGAACTAAAACCAAGAGTTAGTCTTTTACTCTTTCTGTTAGGGCAAAGAGTTGCTTCAAGCAGGCTTAATGTCATGCCTATTGTCTCCGGCATATTAGAAAAGCTTCCACACATTACCTGAAAGAAAAAAGAAATAAGTCGGATAAACAAATAATATTTTTTTTAAATATATACTTTCGATCAACAGATGGCGCTGCCATTGCGGTCGAAAATGTTATTTTTTCAAAAACAGCATGTTTTTACCTGTCAAATGCATATACAGAAACACGAGTGTATTCGGATACAACGTTGTGTTAAAATTTCGAAGCAATCGGTGAATATCTTCAGGAGATTTAAGATTTTGATCAAACGAACATTTATGATACTTATTTATTTAAATAATTCACGAAGGCAAATAGTCACAATATTTTGAGCAATAAGTTCGTGTGAAATATATATTTTTTTACCAACCTTTAAAATTCTGCAATCTTCCTCAGGATTTGCATTTATATCATCTAATATAGTTACCAAATCCCTTTTGGGGTGATTTGTGTGATAAGATCTATAGTAAAGAGGGTTGTCGATTAATTTCAATTTGAAAAATAGTAGCCAGTTGTCTTTGTACTTCTTATACCACATACAAGTGCATCGCCTTTTTAACAGATCTTGAGGAGTGTAGGATGGGTGCAGGAAGCGCCGGTCGTGGAATGGCAGATACGCCTTGTACAGACTGTAGATGACGAGCGGTCTCAATCCGTACTTCCGCAAGCTCTCGGGATGAAGGCGCTTGGGAAGCTTCGTAAAAGGCTTACAATATATTTTATGCAACCTGAACCAAAATTTAGCTAAGGTAGTTACATAAAGAGACCCTTTACATATACCAGCAAATCTTCCTACATCCTCTGGCCGGATATATTCTGATAATATAAACCATAAATCCAACGGATAATCAATCCCCTCCTCTTCTACTAACTTAATATTTTCACACTGTTTTTTCTTTAAATCTATCTCGGCTTCAGTGGTTTTAGTATCATCTTTGTTTTCCGGCTTTACAAGATTCAAGTTATCCCTAATTTCATCACTGGACGGCTGCTGCACAGGCACAGGGATAGGAATTGGCTTTTTAGGACGAAAACGAGTTGCATATTTTGCATCCGCATAATCACTTAGCGTCAAACCTGAAAATGCATTGTATATTCATATTTTTATTTTTTTTAAATTAGAGGCTATGAATCTATTTATATATTCGTATTTATCTATACTAATGCATAATGCATATTCCTTATTTCAAGGCCACGAATATATAACAATACGTATTATATTAGTTTTAAGACTATGGATAATAAATTTTAAAGTAATCAGTGTTACTTCTATGTGAAAAAATTACAGTTTCAATAAAACTTTGATGTAAGAATTTGTAATAAAATTGTACATTATTTCTCTTACCAGTATAAATGGTTTGTCTGTTCATCGTACGTACATAATAGTGCAATTTACAAAAAAACCTTATCACATATATTAATCTGAGAATATGTTTTCATTAATTTAGATTCTTGGAACTTATAAATCACCGAACGTAATGTTTCCCGGCTGATCAGATGTCAAATCTGAATTATTGATTTTTAGTTTTCTCCCTTACTCGTTTTTGAGCGATGGAGTCAACAGGTCTTGTAACGTAGTCAATGATAACGTAACATCTAGACAGCCAGAATACGTGAGTTTTCCGCCGGCTTTTACCTTTTTATAAATTCTAAATTTAAGTACGTATTCCATGCAAAAATTTCGCACGCAGAATATTTTTCACTCGGAAAAAAATACCATGTGCTTCGTACATAGTTTTTGTATGAGATCATAAATTTGGATATATATATATACATATATATATATATATATATATTTATATATATATATATATATATATATATATATATATATATATATATATATATATATATATATATATATATATATATATATATATATATATATATATATATATAAATGTAATAAAATACCTAAGTACCTACCTATCCATTTTATTAAGTACTTACATATAGTACCTACATAAAACAGATCTACCACCAGATGTCGCATGCGTCGCACTGAATAAAACAAAAGACATCAGATAGAACAAATATAATATTCTGAACTGTCAAATCAGATAGATATAAAAATATTATAATGATAAATTAAGAATAAACTTTAATTACAAAGCAACATATCGTTTATTTTATTATTATACATCCACTTTACATTTTATTTACACCCAATTTACGAAGGAAAATATTACCACGTTATATATATTTTTATATTTAAATATTTAATGTTAGTTAAGTGTAAATTATAGTTTATATTAGTGTAATATAAGCTAATTAAAGAAATAAAAAGATATCCTTGTTTGGTATACGAATTAGTACGGAATTTAAAGAGGAAAACTCGCGTATGCTGGCTGCTTAAGAGCATTCGTTATCTATGGTAACTTTGACAACATTTCTAATATAATCTGTGGTTTATATTTGACATTTGACTCGACAACTCCAGATAAATAGTTAGTCTGTGAACTCCAGATAATTGGTAGTTTGATAATCGCATATTACGTTTGCTAATTTCTGTTACGACTTTGATAAGTCCGGGTTTAATGAAGGCTATCATTTTGAAACATTTATTTGATTATAATTTTTTGTTGTAATTTAAGTTATTATGTCCCGTAAAAAGAATAGGAAAACAACCTTTTCTGCCGGTAAGAATAATAATATTTCACTATGTTGCGACATCTGACATAAAAAGTGAATAAGTGGTGTCTTTCAGATTTAACGCTAAGCGATTTTGCGGATTCAAAATATAGTCATTTTCGACCCAAAAAGTCAATTCCTGTACCATCAGAAATGCAGAAGGAGGTCGAGTGGGCGTGGGATGATGATAATGACGATGATTTGGATCTCGTGGAGGAGGAAAATGAAGACGGAACTAAGACTGTTGTAGTCAAGAGACATTCTAAGAAAAAACAGTGTGAAGATATCAATTTAGTAGACGAGGAAGGATTGGAGTATCCATTGGATTTATGGTTTATATTATCGGAATATATCAGACCAGAGGACGTAGGAAGGTTTGCTGGAATATGTAAGGCGACTCTCTACGTAACTACCTTTTCCAAATTTTGGTCCAGGCTCCAGAAAACCTTTTGTAAGCCTTGTGGAAAGCTTCCTAAACGCCTTCACGCAGCAAGCGCGCGGAAGTATGGTCTGAGACCGCTAGTCATCCGCAGCTTGTATTATACATATCCCCCTTTCAGCCAGCGTCAGCCCTCACAGAGCTTCGCCACTCCTCAAGACTTGCTGAAAAGGCGATGCGCTTGCCTCTGGTATCAGAGGTATAAATGTTACTGGGCTTTCTTTTTTAAATTGAAACTAGTCGATAGCCCTTTATACTATCGATCTAATCAGAAAACTGCCCCTAAAAAGGATTTGGTTACTATATTAGATAATATAAACGCAAATCCCGAGGAAGATTGTAAAATTTTAAAGGTTGGTAATATATTTGTATTTTATTAAGTTACCATGATTTTATTGCTGAAAATATTATGACAAAAGTTGATTTTTTATTTTATTTTTTTGTATTAATTTTAAATCAAAAAGATTTTTTGAGTGTATTAAGTTGTATTTTAATAATAACAAAACCACATAAAAAATTAATATTGTGACAATTGTTTCGCCTTATCAGGGCATTATCAAACAAATGTCTTGTTAGGGCATTATCATTCCTTTGATAATGCCCTAATAAGGCAAAACAATTGTCACAAGATTGATTTTTTATGTGTTTTTGTTAATAAAATACAAAATCTATGTTTGATTGAAAATTAATACATAAATTAAAATGGAGTTCTACAAATTAAACGCCAAATCAATAAATAGTTGGTTTATAATTAAAATGCAATGTTGTTTTAAAATCACTATAAATATTTTATTATAACTTAATTATAATTAAAAAGAGCTGAGTCGCGAAATTGCTTGATGTATAAGGGTTTAAAAATGTATGATGAGATGCCTGAATGTATGAAGAATGAAAAGTGTCTGAAAGAATTTAAAAATAAATGTCTAAGTTACTGTAAGGAAATGTAAATATATAAAGATGATGTAAATGTATATAATAGTTTATATTAGTTTTAATATTAGCTAACTTAAGAAATAAATTTAAAAAAATAATAATAATAATGTCAACTCTTTCAAGACTGATTAGTACTAAAACACTATCTACTTAACAAAATTCAAAATATTTTGGCCCCTAGCCAAAATAGATTGGGTAGATCACACATTTGATAAAAATAAAGGAATAAATGGTAATTTAAATTTTTTTCAGATTATATGTGCAAGTTTTTCCGATGTATCGCATGCAATGGGGATGACATTGAGACTTCTTCAAACTACCATTTCCCCAAGTATGAAGAGTCAGAGAGTAACTATTGGTTTTAGTTCCGGGTATGAAGAGAAACCCGAAAGCGTGATTGTATTGGACGGGGTTGTAAAGACAGAAGTTTTGGATTGGTGGAACACTCATTATCCGCACTCTGGAGAATTGTTATCTTCGATAGCGCAACAAAGTGCTTTCAATTGCATTTTAAACCAAATGAACTTATAAAATAAGTACAATGATACATTTGTTCTGGATAAAGAAGCTGTGATATGTAATATAATATAAGCTATTATTTTTTAAATTCACGTCACAAGATATGATGAAATAAACTATTTTTCACAACTAATATGATTTTTTGGTTTGTAAAGCACACCTTCTCCCTGATGTTTGTATATCTGTTAATTTTTTTTAATGTTTGTATATTTACAGTATTTTCAAAAAAATGTATAAGTATGGAATGCAACCCCGAGTATCCTAGCCATTGCTTCTATTCTATTTTTGAAAGCCATCCCTTTTACATTTCCTTTCCCATATATCTTAAAATCATCAACCAGTTTAAAGATGCAGTGCCCTATGCACCTCTTATGTTTAGTTAGGGGCTAAAAGAAAAATATTATAAGTACTTAATGGATATTTTGAGTGGTTTGAGCACAATAGCGTCACATTAAAAAAATATCTATGTGGACTATGTCCATCATAAGAAAAATCTATGGGCAATGTGACAATTCGTATGCTGTATGGGTTTGTATATATTTAACATATCGCTCGCTCCTTTCAAGAACGTCATAAATCAAAATACTTGATTTTTCAGGAGAACGTTTTAATAGTTGAAAAATATAATACAATGTATTAAAAATAATTAAACAATACCTTTTCTTCAAAATGCACTTTCAACAAAATGCAAACCTTTTCTTCAAAATGCACTTCAAACAACACTTTCTGCCCTGTAGCAGTTAAATATTAAGTTAAAAATATGCTTCTTTTACTGGGATATAGTACATTTTCTGGGCATTCCAAAAACATGCACAACTGAAAATTGACGATTTTTGATTTATGACGTTCTTGAAAGGAGTGAGCGATATGTATTGTATAGCCTCAAAATGAATTATGGTAGGCCAGTTATCCTTTTAATATAAGGTTTATCTTACCAAGCACTATCATTTGTATTATTTTCACTGAAGCTATAATTTTTTACTTTCATTGGTAAACGAATAAGAAAATGTTGATTAAAACGTAAGTTTATGTTTTATGTAAAATTGTTTGTTATTGTACTTCTTAGTCCTTTTTATTACGCATAAATTAACTCCAGAATTAATTCAATCATTCACAGATGGTCAGCGGTCTCAAGCATACTAAATCTCTTAGAAAATCAAGGTTTGCAGTGGCCTTATGGCATGCTTTGCAATTATATGTCAAGTTTGAAATTCAAGGACGGACCTATACAATTGTACACCTACATTAAATGCACAACTTATTCTTGAAGAGTAAATTCCACGGACCTGATAAAAAAATATTGTCAATTTTTAAACATGAGGCTGAGAGTTGAGTGTAAGATGTTTTGTTAAAAAAGTACACATGTCACTCACTCCTTTCAACACCGTCATTTATCAAAAATCGACAATTTTCAGTAGTGGATGTTTTCAGAATGCTCAGAAAATGTACTATATCTTAGCAAAAGCGGCATTTTTAAACTTAATATTTACCCGCTACAGAGCAGAAAGTGTTGTTTTTGCATTTTGAAGAAAAGGTATTGTTTAATTATTTTGTAAAATATACTAAATATTTTAAATAGAGAAAAAACATTCAGGTTTTACCTAAAAAGATCTGTTGCATAGTAAAAAGTTCAATAAGTGGCTTGATATTTATTTTTAATACATTTAACTATATTTTTAAACTTTAAAAACGATCTCCTGAAAAATCAAGTTTTTGGATATTTGACATTGTTGAAAGGAGTGAGCGATATGTGTCAATACCTCATTTTGGTCCTTGAAACTCAAGTGTGTCCTTTTGTTTTACAATTAATACTATATTTGGTGGTGTAAACACCTAAATTATAAAATTATCGTGTATTATGCAAGTACTTTTTCTGACATATTTTTTTGCTGTTCCTGATAACGATCTTTTTATGTTCAAAATTTGAAATATTTTACTTATTTGTAATGTGACAGTTGTTTCTTTATCAAAATATTTAAAAACATGGAGAATTTACAGTAAAATTATTAATTTTTGATAGCATCTTTCGACGTATGTAGTTTTAATTATGATTGACGTTGATAAAGGAACTGAGATATATATTCCATTCATTTATCTATCCATTACAAATGTGAGATAAAATTTTGTGAGACATGTTTATATTATTGTTATCATATCTTTAGAAGAGAAATACTAAAACAATAATGGATAAACAACATTGTTGGAATGCTATGCGTGATAAAACAATAATTATAGAATTGAATGCTGGTCAAAATAACTCGGAAATGAATAATGAAGCAGACATATTGAATAAAATAATTATGCTGGAAAAATCCATTCCTGCTCTTATTTACTTTAATATGTGGAATGTAATGCAACAATATCGCAGAAAACAAATAAAGGTTATTTCACATATGTATTTTTGTTTAAGTATGATTTAACTAATATAATTGAGATGACAAAGACATACTTGAGTGTAATAATTGTATAACCATTAAAGGCTGAAGTGGTGATAACAAACAAATACATCATAATTTATATTTATTTGCCCAGTTTGTAAAATTAATGCCCAGACTTAAAACATCATATTCCCATGAAAAGTAATTATGTATTTAGTTTTTTTTTTTTTATGTAATATGGCTAAAGTAACTTGCATCGCAATTTAAAATTTATTAACCTTTAAAAACTTATAGTGATTTTTTAGACATGTAAATTTATAAGGATTAAAAATATTTATTATTCTGTCCAGACAGAAAACATACACAATGGAAATACTATTGAATCACCCTTCAATTATAAAATAAGGTGGGTATTGCTTCCATATGTTTATAATACTGTATTACACATTGAAAGACCACTATTCTTTTCAATATGTGATGCATATAATGTAATTAATTTATTGTTTTAGGAAATGCATTAATTATCAAAAAAACCAAGAAGTACAAACTGAAAGTGATTTTGAAACATTTACCAATTTTAATCAGGTCTGTTTAATAACAAAAGTATTTCTGTAAAAATAATTTTGTAACATTTTATATTAACTTTAGTTGTTTTATAAAATATTTATAAAAAACAACAGTTATATGAAAATACTATGCATAAAAAAACGCCATACTGGAGACCACAGTTTGACTGCAATCAATTTGTTTTTCTTCATTATTTTTTGGCAACCCCACGCTTCACTTCTATACATTAGGGTTGGTACTAGGATTTGATACCATAGAGCATATTTTCACTTTAACAGTCATAAAATGAATGCAGAATTATAACTTTTGGATATATTTTTTTTTATTAAGATCCTTGAAAATTATTGTTAAATACCATTATCATGATTCCTATTTTGTTTTACATACTTTATCAGAATTTCAGGCTACAGTGGAAATCTGTGTTATAAAAAACCTCAATGTAATTCAAAACTAAGCATAAAAAAATATGGGACAAGCTGATAGCTTCTATCAAATTCATTTGCTGAAGTATTTGCAAAGCTTATTTGTTTTGAAATAATTACATAGTTTGTGTACAGCTTAATAAATGACAGTCTACTAGACTGTTGCTGAGTTTTCATATAAAACCAAATACATGCCTCATATTATAATGCGATTATTTTCTTTCTATTTTTGATCAGGACATGATAAATATTACAAGGACATTATAGCAGGACACGATAGTAGTAGAACACAATGTCTTTAATTTTTCAATTACATTTTGTATTGTCTTGTGTTTTTGGGAGGAGTGAATTGGATGGTTTGTGTAGCTGATAACAAATCGTGTATCCACTCAAAATATTGAAAAAGATTTTTTTTTGTCCTAAACCGTCCTATTTAAATCTCACAAAAACCTTAATGGAACTAGTAAAAACAGTGTGAATGGTAACCTCAGCATACTCACATGCATATTAAAGTATTTGTTTTAATTAAGATATACAATTGTGAAGAGGGAACCCAAGAATGCAAATGGAGGCACGCGGTTACAGAATATGAAAGGAGAGAGCAAATATTTAAGAGAACTATTTCTGACGGAGACGAAATGTGGGCGGACATGGAAAATTCATATATTAGAAAGGTGAAGCAATTGCTAGAAAAGGAAACAGTATTTAAAAGTCACTTAACTGAGTTAGAATTGGATAGAAATATGTGGAAAGACAAATGCATACTATTGGAATTTAAGGTAAAAAAAATATTGTACATATTTGGATGTGTAAGTATCTACATTTGTATTATTTACTTAACAATGCATAAAGAAAATTTGGAATTGTATAAACATGCAAAATTGTGCGGCATAAAAATATGTAATATTAGAAAAAAAATCTAAAAACTGCAGCATAATAATATAAGTGAGATCTTAGTAATATGAGAGTATATTCAATATCATGTCTTTGTAGATGCAAGAAATGGAGGATAACGAAATTGATAATAATGTTAAAAATGAAAAAATGTTACACAAAAATCAAAATTTGGAAAAGCAAAATATTATGCTCAAATATCAGATTGAAAAGTTTCAAGAAGAAGCTCTGAAGCATAAAAATAAATTGAAAGAAACTGAATCATTGCTTCAGGTAATATACTATATTTATTTTAATTTTAACCTATTTTAATTTTGTATTGCAATATAAAACACTGTATTGCAGAAAGAACTAACATTAAAGAAAAAGCATGAAAAAAGTTTTGAGGAAGAAATAAAGGAACAAAACATTATTTTGAAGGACATTGAACAAAGTTATTTGAAGGATATTTTAAAGCTTAAAGAAGAATTGGAAATATCGAATGATTTTCTCAAAAATCAGGCTGTAAAAATAAATTTTTTGAAGGAACAGGTAATGCAACATTTGTTTATCATAAGATTCAACCCAATTTTAGGATTGTAACTGTATGAGTACCGTACAAACATTGTCGAGTATCACTAGTCTATTTTTAGTTGGTTAGAAGTATTGATTTTTATCAATAAATCTGCCAGTATACATTAATTCTGTTCAAGAAGTAAGTAGGTAATTGAATTAAAAAGTTAATTACTTATTATTTGATTCATAAAATTACTCCTAATCATAACATCAGTAAAAGGGTTTAAAGTAATAAATACAGTATAACTGACTATAATGAAAAAGGTCATATATAATTGATAAATTACACGAGTTATTATTATTTTAGATAAAGTCTCAAAAAGACATAGGAACTGATTTATCCTGTAAATTTTCCAAATTAAGGGAAGATCAAGAATCTAAGACACAGTCCCTTCTCCAAGAAATCAATAGCAAAAGTAAAGAAGCTGAAAACTTACTAGAAGAATTAAATAAATATCATGATTTATCATCTGCAGAGGAAGAACAAAACCAGAGTAGCACCGACAATCCAAATGTCAGTATAGGACTTCATGAGAGTTTCAAAATACATATTCAAAATGAACCCGCATGCTATAAGTTTCCGCGTTCCTCCATGAATAACAAGATAATGAAAAGTCGACAGGAAAAAAGTAAAATTTTATCAAAGAACAATAATCTCTTGAAAAAGTACTCAGTTATTGATGACAAAAAGATGGTCAATATGTTTACATAATAAAATAAATATTTAAATGCGAATATAATTTTAAAATATAAATAAATGTTCTAAAATTTCAGATGCATAACAATGAAGGCTTTGAATTAAATGAAAAAAAAGTATCAGCAAAGAAATGGAAAAAACCCATTGCAGAAAAGGTTTTTATTAAAATTTCTGTATTTGCAAGTCTTTAAATTGTGATAATAAGAACAGACATTATATAATTTGATTATATTTATTAATTCTTCTTCCTCTCATTGCGCCGATCCATATTGAAGATTGGAAATTTTTATTTTGCGAATTCCTCTATATCATTACACACTGTGCTATCTTGAGTGAGAATCCAGCTTTTGATGACATACAGAAGCACCGAAAGGATGTAGCATTATATGATGCTCATGTCCGAATTGAGGTTGAAGTGTCTATTTCTATGGAGATCTCGCATTTGAAAGAAATGGTTTCTTCCCATTTTTCTCCTGACTTTGATCTCTCGGGAGCAGTTTCAGTGGAAGATTTCTGCAAAGGCTCAAATAATTTATCAGTTTTCGCTGTCAAATGAATAATGCTAGCTATAACATGTTTTGTGGGTGGCAATCCGTTAAAAAGTTCTTTTTTGACCAACAATATACAAGATTTAAAAATTGTAGGGTATAGAACGGAGGGGTGGGGGTCTTAAAATTGGATTGAGCTTGGGGCCCCTCAAGTGCTAAATCCGCCAGCCAAGCCAAGCCGGCCCCTAAGCCAAGTGGGTTAAAAAGCTATCTATATATTTATGTTTCAGCTAAGCAAGGAATCAAACAACATTGGTAAAAAAGCTCTGAAAGTGAATAAGAATTTCTATAAACGCTTAAGATTAATGAAGGATGTGTTTATTTCTGAAGGAAGTAGCAGCGTAAGTTATGTACAAAAACCAGTCAAAAATCACAGAGAAATCAAATCAAATCAAATCACAGAGAAAAGAGTAATTTTCCATAAATGTTCCTCGGTTCCAACACAGCACAAAGATTACGGGCCTAGTGTTAGTTTAAGAAGAAAGGCAAGAAGTGTTGCGAGTGCTTCTACTAACAAATCAAATATTTCTATTTCAAACACCAGATGTAAATCCAAGAGTCTTTATGCCTTCAAAAATAAACTCAGCATCCAAACTCTTCCCTGTGATATGAGAAATTTTAGACAAAAAATAATAGCAAATAAAAGTGTTATAAATTTGTCTATAGTGACCAACGTTCCTTCATTTCAAGAGCAGTCGAAAAAACCGAACATTAAAAGAAAGAAAAAAATTAAGAATAAGAAGGCCAATTTATTAATTGAAGGAAAGAATGATTTGGACGAGGAGCAGAATGTTTTAGCTTATGAACCTCAGACAAATATAGAAATTGTAAAAACTTTACCAAATGAAGATGCGAGTTCATCAGTCGATTCACTTCATGATCATCCTAAACGGCAAAGATCTATATTAGATTTCTTTTTGCCATTATCTAATCACAATGTCAATGAGTGCCAATCTGTCAATCTGAAGAAGATTGTATCTGTTGATGAAAATTTACTCAAATCAAAAGATGAAAAAATATTACTCAGGCCCGATGGCGTATCGGAGGCAGAATTTAAATCGTTAGAAGATTTTTTAGGGGCAATATCTATAGAGAGTGATCAGTCAGCCCATGAAACTACGAGTATATGTAGTCATTCTAACAAGTCATTCATTAATCAGAGTCCAGAAAAAACATTGTTATTGGGCCGAACGTCAAGTTTTAATTTGGTACCAATAGATTTATCAGAAGAGTGTTTAAAAAGCAACACATGCAAATACAAATCTTTTGACAGCTGTCACGGCAATAATATTTTTTCACAATGCAGTGAATCATCCAGTAGTTTTACTAACTTGTTGCAAGAATCTGTATCATTGCCCTGCCACTTTGATTCAGAATATCAAAAAGAAGATTGGTTCGAAGATAAATCACTTTTTAAAAAGCATGAAAGTGCATCAGACTTGATTGCGCATACCCTGAATATCAACAAAATTAATCTTGAACCTAATATTTGTGAAGCAATTGTCAGTTCAAAGATCGGTTTGCATATTGTGATTAGTTTTATAACTGTGTATTGTTTTGTAATTTACACTTTTTATTTTTTATATTTTTTGATGTTTATTTTATTTTTGTATGTAATTTACTCAATACGAAGATAGTTAATTAAAATGTATGAAAAACAATTTTCAAGTTTTATTTTTACGAGCGTTTGGAAGGAGTGTCATTAAATTTTGGTCAAGGTGCCCTCGAGCACATGATAACATGATTGTATGGGTTAGGCTTCAAAGTTATGTCTCTTTCATTATTTTTTATTGAGTAGGTAAGTATATTTATTTTCACAATAAATAAATGGAATACATTGGTTATTCAAATTAAGTTTAAAGATTGAAATTTTCTGTCCCATGTTTAGTAAAAGTTTTGTGTTAAATATCTTTGAAATATTTATTTTAAAATTTAAATTATAAAATGAAAGCAAACCCATGTCCATGTGTGCGAGAGTGGTTGCAGGGCGAGCAAAAAGAAGATCTTATTTCCGAAGGAGATTGTTCAACAAGTCAAATTATAATGAAATCAGAGCTCGCCAGAAAGTTAAAATTTGGAGATATTATATCAGATATTATTAAAAATATCGAGGCCAGATCCGAGACCAGTTACAACAGAGAAGGATTATCATGTACAAAACGAATATTAACAGTAAAAAGTTCAACATTATTTTATAATTGTTCAGAAGACAACAATGCGCAGAAACCAACAAATTATTTGCAAAACATCTATGAAAGCATACTCAATAACGATAAATGTGTTTGTAAGGAAGAAGAAAAACCAATCAAATTTACATTTCCAGTCAAGTGTACCTGCTTACGAAGGGGCCAAGTTGATAAGTGTGGAAAAGGTAAGGAAGAAGTTGAAAATCTTTATGTCAACAAGCTTCACATTACTGAAACCAAATCAAGTTGCAAATGTACCATTGACAATGGTATACAAACATGCAAGTCAAATGCGAGTGTGCTTTCAAACCTTGAAAGTAAATACGCAAGTGCTAGTAGTTTCGGTACTACCCATCACTGTGAGGGGGTAGCTTCCTCAAAGATCAAGCCTCATTCTATCATGAAAGCACCGAGAACATCCGCAGTAAATAAATGTTCCAGTGAGCCCAGCTGTAATATATACAGAGGTAAAAAATTGAGCAGGAAAGAAACAAACCTAGAAAGCGAAGATGACGAGTCGAGATCAAAACAAATATGCGGAGCTAACACAACAGAGGTTCCGTCACCGCACAATGCAAAAATAAGTAGAAATAAAAACGAAATTACAATATGTGACTGCAAATGTTGCAAAGAAGATGATGTTGGTCAAGAAAAAAATTTGAGTTGTGAAAATAAACTTTGCGTGATGAATAAAATATCCGACAACGACATAACTAAAGAAAATACAGAGACTTCCAGAGTAAATCAAAACAATGAAAAAAGTTGCAATGTGACCACAGTAGATAAAGATGATGAAATTGATAAAAAATCAACACCGTGTATAAAATGCGATAGAGAAGTTTGTGTAGTTAATGAAACTTGCGGGGTGTGTGATGCCACACTAAAAAAACCTGATGAAAAAATAATATGTAGGAATTGTAATAAAGAGGTGCACCAACCGCATGATAACATCATGGAAAATAATGCTGATAAAAAAACAACACCATGTAAATCTTGTAATAGAGAAATTTGTGTTACAACTGAAACATGTGTAACATGTGATACAGCAATGAGAAGTTCTGATAATAAAATATGTAATGACTGCCACAAAAAAAATCATATTACTTTTGATACAGAAAAAAATAACAATAAAAAAACAGCGTGCAAAACATGCAATAAAGAAGTATTTGATGCTTCCGATACGTGTTCGACCTGTGACACAGCACAAAAAAGTTGCATTTGCAAAAATACGGATGGTCTCTTAGAAAAAATTAAAGCACTTATCACTGAGCACATGCCCGAATGTGACTGCGCATCGCACAATAAAAATAGCCAGAAAAATGAGCCTCTCCAAAATTTTTTCAGTCAAAGTAATTTACAAACTGAAAATTTTCAGACTGTTGATGGAATGCGATGTTGTTTATCCAATAACAGTGTGGAAACCCCGTGTAAATATAAAGGGAACTCAAATAGCGCCAGTGGAAATTTGTCAGCACGTGTTATCAAATCTCGTGATGCTTCATACATGCTGTTTAGCTGCAGTCAGGCTTTTGATAATTTGATTACGATGATAGCTAGTTCCTTTCCGGAATGTGACTGCCCATCGTCACGGAGCTGTCAGCAGTCATCTATTGATGAAGCGCTTATAATAAGAGGTAAGTTATATTTTTAATTTTGTTTTTTCCTTATCTTTATTGAAATAACTATCTATATGCATATATCTGTATGCATAATCTAATATATTGTAATACATAGGTGATGATGCTAAAAACACAATTTCATCAGGAATAAATGAAAACTGCAAGAAGACCTCGGCAAAGGTACGCAGTTCATTAATTTATTATTGTTTTTTTTAATATTTTGAATGCAGAAATATGTCATTTGAAAAGAGTGTGCTGTAAGGTTCGAAAGATGTCTCATGATAAATTGAGATATTCAGTGGAACCTCGGTTCATGAACAATAAGGAAGACAATTCGGGTTAAAAATAAAAACTCCTGTCAAATAAATTAATAAACACTTCAGTTTTTCTGAACTGAGTTTCAAGTTAGTTTGTAATCTGAAATTTTGTTCACATTGGATGCATTTTCATTTGTCGCCTGAATCACCCTTGCCGTTTTTAACTCAAGGTTCTACTGAATATGTACCCTATTTCATCATAATCATGCAAATCATATAAAAAACGTTCCACTGTAATTCGTATGTCATTGTATTTTTTTCACGGTGGTATTTAATCACTTTTGCTTAACTTTCAAGATATCTGAAAGCGATATTGGACAAATACTCAATGTGAATGAATTAGGATTGATGGAAATCAAAGAGCTCACAGAAACGTCCATTATGGTTAAATATGAGATACCGCAGTATGCAGGTATCAAAGGGTACAAGGTAGGTTATATGTATTGTGATTTTACAGAATCAGAATAATTACAGTATTCTTGGTTGAAAAACATTTAATATTTTTATTACAAAATACAATTAATTTAGTTCTAATGTAAGAACTTTATTTTAGCTGTTTGTAAATGATGTATTTATCCAAAACTTACGTTGCAATACAAGCACAATGGCAATCATTCAAGATCTTCCTCCTGTACCAAAAATATACAAAATTGTGTGCATCAAACAGTAATAAAAATGTACATATACTCTCATAAGTATGGATATCTATATGGAAAATACATTAACTGGATCCATAGTAAATACATATTCATACAATGATTGGAATAACTATGTCAATATTTGTGTTACATTCATAAAATATCCCTAAATATTATGTAAAAAGTGAAGTGTTGTGCTTGCTCAAATTGTGAAAATAAAAATAAAATTCAGTATTGTTAATCTAGTTTATTATCAATTATCTAAACGTACAAGTGTTGCAATAAACGTAATTATTTGGCGTAAGCACTCGCATTTAGTCCAATTGACATATGTTCTGGTCAGTACCATGGATACATCTGCGGCTGGTTAGTTTTAATTATTGTCCAATAACACAGTAACTCAAACCTATTTCATTTTCATATGCAGACGCATGTGTCACTCACCTAAGAAATAGAGCGATACAACCACTCAGGTGGCCTAATTCACTAACTCACAAATGTAATGTCAAAAATAATCACTTCTATGCTGCTGATCAAAGATTCGAGCGACTCGTCTGCACATATCTAAGGGTTGGTCCCATGTTCAATTTGAACAATAGTCACGTTTCTAAATGAAGGTTGATGCAGTAGGTAAAAATGTATAAAACAATCAATAGTAAAGTATCTAAATATTTTTGTACACAAGAATAAAATAGTGTGCTGTGATGAATATAAAAAAAAAAAAATTAAAAATTAAAACAACTGTATCTAGAGATATTTTAATGCTAAATATAATTTAAAAGTTAAAAAAGGTATCGATTATTGTTATAAATTTAGATCTTCATACTTTAAGTAAATTTTTAATACACATTTTTAAAGTTTAAAGTTACGATGATGCTTTTTCGTCTTTTGGCGGCTGATGAAATTGACAATAGTATGGTTTTGGTTTAACATCCTTATGTATAAATTTGCCAGCGATATATTTCCAGTACTTGCATCTAGTTTTATCAAACTTTTTGGCCAACTCCTCACAGAGTTCTATTCCCCTGGTCTCGCTGTACGTCGTGTCATCGGTGCCGTTTTTCATGGATTCCAGGCAAATGTCAACGATCATAGCCAAGAGGTAAGGAGATCTATTTGAATTTTTGTATAATTCTTGGCAAAACGAAGTGATGGTAGGATTCCCACTCAGTCCACGCTTGTCAAAAATTAGAACTCCTCTTAGATAATTCCATGCGCTCTCATTGGTTTTGGCGAAATTGATTTTTTCCAGAGTGTATGTGACTTCGGTTTCGATGACTGGTTCTGTGAATCCGGTTGTGTTTGATATAACAAAGTAGCGTTGGTTCCAAGCGGAGTTATTCCTTATATCAGCCGATAGAAGTTCTTCAACAAAAATAAGCTCCTTATCGTACAATCTGAAAGGAACATGATTTAAGTAATTCCAGTTTAACAAAAGTAAAGGAATGTATATTATAAATATGAATAATACATTCTAACAGATATTGTAACCATCACCAAATGTTAAAATGGAGTAATAGTAAATATTAAGTATTTTAGAGAATAACACAAAAAAGCTATGCAACTAAATATATGTACAAGGTTGATTTTTTGTTTTTTTCATACTATGCTCTTGATTCTTCACTTTTTATTCAGTAATGGTATTCTTCCATTGCAAAAATTCATTAAAAAAAACTAACGTCAACTTGCTTTTGCATTTCTTTCCCAAATACCTATTAGGATTTGAGGCTCGGGACAGCATATTAGATAAGATCTCTGATAGCTACCCATCTGGTTGAAATATTAACATTTCAATTATGTATTTCCATATCAGATATAACTTTCAATTTAATCTAAATCAATAAATTTGGATGCAATTAAAAAAAATGATATGTAAAAAAATTGTAGTCCCTTTATTTTAAAATTTACAATTTCAGATACCACAGTTTAAATTTAATTTACAAATTTAAACAAAGTATTGATTTGGCCCCTAAATCTTTTTGGCATTCAGTGAGTCATATTGCAGAATCTAATAAAGTGCAGAAAATTATTTATTTTATTTTATCACACATGAGAAAATAGTTAGTAATGAATTTTTAGATAACACGGAATTACCACTCATGATACAATGGAATACTCTAAAATCATGATACACAATTTACACACAATGAAGGTTTGACAGTCCCAAGAATTAACAATAAATATGGGAGTTAAACACTGCAATATGTATATCGTTCCAAACATTTTTAATTGGTTGCTGACGGAGGTTAGTAAATATGATAAAGTTTAGTCAAAAAACACTTACTCGAAAGTTTTTATCACCCATTGTCTATGCTGCCAGGCATGATAGTTCTTTGGATCCTGATCCAAGATATTTTCCGTCAATTGTAACTCCAGAGAAGGATCTTTCATCCATTCAATCATAACTCGGCGATGATGCCAAATCTAAATAGAATTTGATATATTAAAAAGGTTAGAGGAAGATTCACATCAAACAATAAAAGTAAACTAAACATGTAAACAGATTTCAGAGTTACGTGGACATTGGGCAATTCAAAACCGTGATTTCTCAGTGAGGAATAGACGCGAGTCGTTTGTGAATGACCGGGTCTTAATGATCTGTTTAGATACACTGAGTGAAAGATATGGACCCCAATTTCATAAATGAATCACTGTACTGGCCAAATAAAAAAACCTAGCAAGACAGGGTTGCTGCACTCTATGTTTTTATTTTATTTTATATTTTTTTATCCTTGTGATACTATTCACAATAAAAATAATACTCCCTGCCATCAGTAAAAAAAAAAATAAAAGTAAGGTTTTATGGTAGCGACTTCCTGGGAATTTTTTTCCCTAACGGAATGAATCAAAGGAATAACCCGCAAAGCCCTCTGTTTTAGAGGCTCATCTGCAGGTAGATAGATAGTAAGGAAAGAGAAGGTAGATATGCATCACAAATACCCAGAATAATTGAAAATAAATATTTCTACAATTCATTTTGCAATTGGCGGGAATCGAACCCGCGATGCCATATTTCGCAGTCGAGCATCTACCCCACTACTACACGACACCTGTAAAATATTAAATAAATATAATATAATAATAATTATTGTATAATATTAATTGTATAAGTAATACTTATTGTATAATAAAAGGTTTTTATTTGATGATTTAGCATTGACTCGTAGAAAATTACTATGAGTTTTATTAAGGCAGACACAATTTTTTTTACCAAGCTTTTGAAAAACTAGATTCAAACAATATACAAAGTTTCCATTATTACGTTTATCAAATGTATAAGCGTATAACTTTATGTATTATTGAGTATAAAAATTAATAAAACTTACCTGATAATTTTTAGGATTTGATTCTATAACCTGCTGCAAGTAGTTCAATTCCTCTTTTAAATCTAAATCCAGAGCTTCGAGTAACTCTCTCCTGTAATAGAATAAATTTAGAATACAAGGCAGTGAAATAAAACTTGAACGCCACATGAGTCCGCTCTATAGCTTTGTCCTCTATACACTGCTCGTCATATCTGGGGTCTAAATTATTTTTATCAGTCAACCTGGTAGCCTTGGCATCTATTTGAAATAAGATACCAAAAGAAGGAAAACAATTTTGAAGTTATAGGGCGTTTGTGCACTACACGGTATTTTACCATCCGACACTTCAGTTAGCGTGATAAAACGATGATTGGCTTGGATTGGCTTGTGCTTTTGTCCATCTTTCTTCGGATCTGTGCTCGTGATCGGTGCGTGAACACCTTTGTGCCTAAATTCGATCACGCTAAACTGTCGTAGTTGCTATTATTTTTCAAAACCGGACTGCCGGACAGTAAAATTCCATGTAGTGCACAAGCGGCTATACTCTCGACTTTCAGGAAACAGATCGAAATTTCTTCTAATATTTCTTAGCATCTTTGAGTCGGTAAAGCAGTTCCTAACTATGAGAAAGTAAAACCGAACAATAATTATATTTTTTGGTACGTATATATCGTGGGTACACTGGCAAAAAACGTTAACTCTAAAATCCCTGTTTGAATAATACTTGTTATTTAAAGCTTTTAGCCTGATTAAAATACCCGCAATTTAACTTAAAGTTGAATTTACTTCTAAAACCACATAAATATACGACATTGCATATTTTCAAATATAGTCAAAATTGCATATTTTCGAGTTAACGTTTTTTGCCAGTATACCCACGATATATTTAAAGGATGTTATGAAAACTTACTAAATATGTACACTATGTGGTGTAAAATATGTAGATATGTCGCTCACTCCTTTCAAGAACGTCATTAATCAAAAAACTTGATTTCTCAGGAGAACGTTTTTAAAATTCTAGAATATAATACAATATATCAAAAATAAATATCAAGCCACGTATCGAACTTTTTACCGTGCAACAGATCTTTTTAGGTAAAACCTGAAGGTTTTTTCTCTATTTGAAAAATATTTAGTATATTTACAAAAAATATTAAACAATACCTTTTCTTCAAAATGCAAAAACAACATTTTCTGCCCTGTGGCGGGTAAATATTATGTTAAAAATATGCCGCTTTTGCTGGGATGTAGTACATTTTCTGGGCATTTCCAAAACATGCACAACTGAAAATTGACAATTTTTGATTTATGTCGTTCTTGAAAGGAGTGAGCGATGTGTTTTATATATTAAATGGTTAAAATTAATGCTTGACATAGGCTAGAAACAAGTACAAAGATGGCCGTATTTACAAGCTAATTTTGTATGCCTGGCCTAACGAATATGGTATAGAGGAGCGCGCAAACGCGCTTAGGGCAGGGAGCCGGTTACATGAATCAATACCTGTATTGCCAAACAGTATAGTTCGCTGGATTGAGGTCCAAGGCATCTTTTGTCAAGTCTAATGCCCTCATTGACTTTTCCTTATTTTTTAGCACAGCTCGAAAATAGTCATAGACGTCTTTGACTGAAAATTATATAAAAAAAGGTCATTTAAAATTTTTCAACACAATATTTTATCAATTTTTCATTATTTATTTATTCAGTTATTTCATTTTGTTTGTTCGGGAATTGTAAAGCTTTACGTATAAAAAAAGTATATAATAAACAATAGTTACATTAACAATAATAAACATTACATTACATTAACAAAAATAGTTACATTAATAAAAATAAAGCCAATTAAACAATTCCACATTTATGTTATAGTAACTATTAGAAAACATTCACAGATTAAAAAAAGGGTACGGTGTAAAAAAAATAGATTTTGCAGGAAGGAGAAGGAAAAGAGAGGAATTTATGAGGGTGGTTAAAGGATTTTTTTCTAGGTAATTTCACCAGGTATTGGATTATTCACCCTAGGGATGATTTCTCAGCTGAGTCACCTATAAATATTAAAATATTTTATAACAGAAGGCATTGGGACGCATCCGAGAGATAAAATCTGCAAGGTTATGTATAAGTTTTATTAGTATTGTGTTAATTTGTACAGTGAAATTTACTGGTTCATCTGTCAACGTTACGTGAATTTCGATAAATAAACGTGAGTCATTCTTACATTTTTCTGAGTAAGCTATCGCAACGACAGGATTGGGACCGTCATCTTGAGGCACCGGCGTAACATCACTCCACTGAGGCCGATCTCTGTAGAAAACCCAGTCAGCGCTGCTTTTCTCGTCGTCGGACATTTTTCCAAAGTTTGAAACACGTCAGCAGAAGGCAATTAGACGCAAATAATCTTATGAAAATATTACGAAGGTCTAAATTTACTATAATAGGCAATTTAAAGATTATATACTAGTAGTAATTTAAGCACAGGACAAGGAATTATGATCGAACTTGACTTTGACATTTCCATTAACATTTAAAATTAAATCTATGGCATTAAACATAACTTTATCTATGATCTAAATATTGCCAGTGTGCTCAAAGAGGTGGACGGGTACCTACTTTCTCTCTCTCTAAAATTAAAATACGTTTATAGGTTTTACAATAATACGTAAATTATTGAGTAGAGTTTATATTTAAGTTTAAACACAAAGTGCATTAAACTCAAATAACACTCAATAAACATTTGTGGAATATTTTATCGGTGCAGGCGGTCGAAATACATAATTATTTTCATGAAATGAAAATGCTATTTTGCTCGCCTCTATTACTTAATATACTTATTTACTATTCGATTTCCAGCAGGGTAAAAATTATTGTGATCCCTATCTGGATCCAGTGGTGCATAGAGCACCATATCGGATCGATGAGGTATTATCGTAAATTAAATCGTAAATTACACGAAGGGAAGTCCTGTGGTTCAGTTTCTTGGAGTGGAATATATTTGATTTGATACAGTTAAAAATAGAAGGTCAGGTCATAATTTTTATAAGAGAAAATAAAGAAAAATAAATTGGCCACTTTTAATGCGGGTTGGTTGTTTTAAGGCAGCGCTATTTCTCGGGAATGCGATAAATTTTATAATAAAATAAATACTAATAGAAATGTAACACTTGAGCCAATGTTGTGTGTATAAGCACAGGTATTTTGTATTCTTGTAAATTCAATATTTGACACGAATGCAAATAAACGAAACAATGAATATTCGATATGAATGACGTTGTTAAATTTAAATCAACGGTTTTAATTTGCTTAATTGATATTTGGTTTTCATTGTGTTATTTTTTCTTTTATTGCAGGCAGACCGTTTGAACCCCGGGCATGGTAAATTATTCACATTTGATTTTACAAAAATAGTTGATTGATTTTTAACCTCAAGAGACAAGTTATAAAAGCATGTATGAGTATGGTTGCAACCCCGAGCATGCTATTCTCATGCTATTCTCGTTTTCCTACTTTCTTTCCTTTTTCCATTTTTCCCTTCATCTTGCAGTAATGTCTTTCGTCCTGGTGATTCGCTTTCTTCATCTGTATCTCTTTAAATATATTTTGCACCTCTTAGATCTGAACCGCAGGGTTGATCACTCCCCTTTTATATAATTAACGATCGTTTTTAACAGTGTTGATCCGATGCAGTGCCCTATGCACCATTTTGGTGTCATTTGGGTCACAAAACATTAAGTAAATTATGATATCTCAACAAAGACGGAGAAAAAAACAAAAGTCTGGGTATTTACAGGGCTTAAAACCTGTCGTAGGCTGGTTTAAGTAATGACTTTATACACGTGTAACGTTCACCATTCTAGCCATGATTGACAACTACACTACTCACATTTGGGATGTTGTATTTATCCTTCAATTGACACCTTCTTTCAAATGCTAGTTTTCGGCACTATCCATGGTTGAGTTGAGTAAGTTTTTAATTAAGCAGAGACCTTTATGAAACGTATATCAGAATCTTCGCGAATTATTTTACATACTAGTAGATGCTTGGAAATTTGATTTTCAATTTTAATTAAAACATTTATTTTATTTTATTTATTGTAACTGCAGACAGTTAGTAGAATTCCCTATCGAATTGTTGGGTAATATATCCAAAATAAAACAAGATTTGTTGGATTGAATTCTACATTTATGTATGTAAGTATATGTTAATACGTGACGCGTTTCGTCTTCTTAGGACATTATCATTATCAAACACTGCAGTGTTATAATGTCCTAAGAAGACGAAATGCGTCACGTATCAACATATCCATAAATAAATATAGAATTCAATCCAACAAACCTTGTTTTATTTTGGATATATTACCAAACAATTTTTTGTATTACTTTTTTAACTTATTGGTTGTCGTGTTTCATTCTAAAAATAATGAAAATCAACCATTATTTCGAGCTGAATAGAAACTTGACTTATTTCTAGAAACCTCCCTCTAGATATGAGAGTAATCAAAGTGTAGGATATTATTTTCCTTTAGAATTCCTTTTATTTTCCTTTAATTATTATTAGGGAATTCAGGAATTAAGGGTGGAATAGGGTTAAGCAATAAATTTTAGTTTTCACTAAATACTGAAAAGGCACCGTTCATTCATGGAAATAATACAATAAAAGCCAGAACCAGATCAGTTACAAAATTTAGTTAATTCAGGTATAGGAAAATTTTAGGTTTAGGAAACAGTTTAGGAAAATTGTCATGAAATACATATAAAAGTTGTTTTTCTGATTTTCTCACAGTATATATGTAGTTTCGTCAGCCTTCATAGTGTAGTGATTAGCGCGTTAGACTACCCTGCTGGAGGTATAATTGAAAAATAATGTGCGACCCTCTAAAAATCAATATTAAATGATTTTAGTTTTTGCATATGATACTCGTATTAAGTATATACAACTGTTTTTTTTGGCATCTTTTCGCAACTAGATGGTGCATAGGGCACCGCTTCCAATTTACCCATGTCATGGTGTTAATTTGATCATTCATTATACGAAGGTAAGGAGAAATAAGGATGGACTAAGTGAATGGGCTAAGGTTGAAGGACACTACTGCTATATGGAAAAGAAAATGGAGGAGGAATAGTAGGAAGAAATAAAGAATAACGATAATGGCCAGGGGATTCAGGGTTGCATACCCGTACTCGTTCTTGCCTTTATAACTTGGACACTTCTTAGTCTCACAAGTTCCTTCAAGTATAAATGAAAATAACGAATAATTAAATTACACCAACTTCAAACCAATCCGTATCTGTGAATTTAATATTTACGTGTAATAAAACCCTTGAATAATTTTAATTAATTCTAGTCCCTTTAAGTATTACTTCAAATACGCTAGTAAATTGAATTCAGAAAAATTCAAAAAATTTAAAAAATAATGCTTTTCTGTACAATTTTCGTTTGGATTGCTTCTGCTTCCGCGCAAAACACGTTCATGAAATATTTTAAGTTACCATCGAATAATAGTACCGATATTGCAAAATTTGAAGAATATTCTAAGTTTATCGGACATTTGTTTTCAGAGGACTGTTTCAATTTTTGGATAGTCCATTCCACTACCCCAAATAAATTTGACAATGATTTTCTGATTGCGCTAAACAAAAATAATATTTACGTCCCGGTTAGTTTTTGGGGAGTGGAAACATACGTGAAAAGTTCGCAATTTTCCAGCTACTCTAGACATATTTCTCAGCTTGTCATCATGAAACAGTTGACAGTTGACACGGCTAAGTATATACTGTCGAAGCTGACGCAAAATCCATTCTGGAAACGCAGATCTAACGTTGTATTTTTAATTAAAAAAGACGTTGTCGCGAAAAACGTAACGAAAACGATTGAGAAAATATTTCGATTACTTTGGAGTGACAAAATTTTTAATGCGTATATTGTTTTCTGGAATTTATCGATGGAAATTTTTACTTATAACCCATTTACGCCCAATTTTTGTCAAAACATAACTGGAGATCTAGAGTATAAATTGAATGAAAAGAAAATGAGGAATATCAATGGATACGAGATAAATATAGACTTACACGATGATTTCGTCGATTTGATAGTCGGAAAATTATCCAATGGAAAAGATCGCGTGAATTCCGCTGACAGAACTTTTTCTCACGTCTTCATGAAGGACGTTAATGCAACTTATAAGATTAAATCAAGTAAATCAGGAAAAGGAAAGGTTCTGAAAAATGGATTGTTGACGGGGAATGTGAGACAACTCGCTTCTGGAGAGATAGACATCGGGTTCAATTCAAGGATACTTATGGAAAACTTCGGACAATATCTCGAACCCTCTTATCCTGTGACTAGAAACGACCTCTGCATTTTAGTTCCAAAATCCAAAGAAAGATTGCAATTTGAAAGTCTGCTACATATAACAGGATTGCCAATATTCATAGCCTTCATACTCATGTTTATGTTGTTGGTAATTGTTTCGTTCGTATTACAGAAAATAGAATACAATATTTTACCCAGAGAGTTTAATACACTTTTAAAGCCGTTTTTAACAGATGCGATGGAAACGTTTACAAGTTTAGTGAGGCAACCACACCCTCCTGGGAGGACTGGCATGGGCTGGAAATGTTTTAAAACGGCTGTTTATATGTATGCCCTCATTATCGGGGCTGTAATAGAGGTAGGTCAACCAAACGATTGTATATATATCGTTGTGATTGTTCTAAGCAATAGGATCATTTTAATTTTAATCACTCGTATAAATAATTGACAGCATGTTGCCTTATGTATACTGACAATGCTGTACTTTTGCACTATGGCAGAGAAGACAGAAGGCAGAAGTGCATAATATGTGCAAGGAAAGTGATTTAATGATAAATGTTGACAAATCTAATGTTTTTGATTTTGGAAGAAATTAATGTAGATCTGGGTGTAAAATATTAGAAAATGGAGAAATTGTGGAACAGATAGATGATTTTGTTTATTAGGGAAGTATGTTTTCTAAGGATGGAAAGATTGATAAAGATATTAAAAGGATAGTAAATGCTGGGAACTCAGTGAATGGTACGGGTATATATGAGGAGATGCAGGAATGTGCAAGAAGCGAGCAATGTTTGCAAATACAGAGAGCTTTCTATTCTCTCTGCCTACCGAGGTTAGTCAGCTATTTAGTTAGTTATATCTGATATCCTCGTGTTATTTTTATATTACAGGCGTTGCTGACGAGTTCTCTGACTTCTCCGCATCACCACGATGAAGTCGACTCCATCGACGAAGCTGCGAAAGAAGGATACACAATTATAGTCGACAATAACTACATAGATATGTTTAACGACGTCGTGGAGGTGTCGAGCGAACTTCGCTCGAGAATTAAAGAGTGGCCCAAGTCTGATATCCTGCGGGAAGTCGTCAAGAAGAATTCGCAATACGCGTTTGTTATCAAGAAAGACGATTCGATTTTCATCACTAAATTGGCTAATTTGTTCGACGGTGGCAAAAGGCTTTATCATGTGGGATTGCAGTGTCCCATTCCGTGTTACATGATTCTAGGCGTGTCATATGGTTCTCCGTACGTGGATGTATTGAATGACCTCATCCTGCGGTCGGCTCAAGCGGGCTTGAGGAACCACTGGACCGAAATGAGGCGGTTTACTCTGACTAACAGGGGGTACATTTTACACGATGATGATATGAAAACTAAGAAGCCTTTCACCTGGGATGACGTAAAGTTCGCGTTTTTAATACTGTTCGCCGGGATTATAACGAGCGGTGTCGTATTTATCATGGAATTGATCATTTCGTGTGTTAAAAAATGAATAATTTTTTTATTACTTTATAAAAATACTAATAAAATTAGGAAAAATTAACAATAAAACAAAAAGTTTTATTGTTTGTTTTTCTCAAAAAAGCGTTATTTTCTCATAATGTGTTTGGCACTTGATATATAATTTTGCAACAGTAGGTTTCTTAAAAACAACTCTTCTCTGCCTTATTTTATAATTTTTATTGTATGCACCTAAAATATAATATGTATTATATGGTACAAAAAATAAAGGTTGCCTTTTGTAATGTACACAAAAAATACAAAGTTAAAATATGTACGTGGCACATTAAAGCATAAATCAACGAGGATTTTAATTAAATAAAAATATATCACTATACATAAATAAGACATTTTCTTAGCATTTCCCACACAAAAAATTAATTGAGGTATAACTTATTGTAATTATAACCTCAATCAAATCCATCTGAGACAAATTTGTATTACGGGTAATTTTTTTCTTCAACATAGATGAAGAAGAATATGGAAGTCTGGACACTTACGGGGCTTACGACCGTCATTGGCTGGTTAGTTTAGACATCTCAACATAGATGAAGAAGAATATGGAAGTCTGGGCACTTACGGGGCTTACGCCCGTCATAGGCTGGTTAGTTTTTGTTTTTTATTACATACGCAAGTTTTTCGATTTACTTTTGACTCATTATTAAAAAAAAATGCGTATCAAATTGTGCCTCGAACCCTGAATAATCGACTAGGAGTGATACGATACTAACCACAAGACCACATCCCGATACCATATTTAATTATAATATGTATGTACTTTATATCAAATACTATGTACTAGCATATAATTTTTTTGAAGTAAGGTAAGGTTTACTTCAACTATAAATTTTAATGTACAATATAACTGAGGTATTAGTCCTTTTCTACTCGCACCATATTCGACTGCGATCAGTTTTGTATTTTAAATATGCAATTTTGAGTAAAGTTAAATTTTCAGGTAGTAAGATCAATAGCGCGCTATCACAGGCTGTTTGTAGAAATATACGCGATTGAGCTCAAAGGTGGTATGAAATGAATGATTTTGAGACACTTTTAAAACGAATCATATTGTGCTATTTTAAATCAAAATGTAAGTACATTTTTTAAAGTAAATTTACTTACATTTTCAAAGCCCTGCGAAATTGATATTTCTCAGATGATTTAGAAAAATTCTAGAGATATACGAGTACATACGTAACACTTAAAATATCTCGTATTTAAAATGATAAAAAATATAAATATGTTTCTATATAATGTACAATCAAGGTAAATATAAATATACTATCTCTGTATACCGGATACATTAAATTTGATTATGTACGCATATGTCAATTTTCTTATCTTTGACATTTAGACGTGATTGGACTGCCTTTACCGTCCTTACCTGCTAATCATAACTGGTAATAAAATCGTAATAATAATTTCAGCTATGCATTTTATTGCAAAATTATAACAGATATTTCACACATGATTAAAATAAATTCTACACAGAGGAAATACATAATAAATTACAACTTATGAAAGTCAAATAACTGTATGCTAAAACAATCCTCACATGTGCATATAAGAATTACTATCACGTATGACAAGGAAGCAGCACCTCTCAGCAAAGCACACAAATCACAATTAACACACTTTATGGAAACGTACACAGAACAACAAGATATAAAACACCAAAACGTATCAGATAAAACCATCTGACTGGTCTGACTAATGTCGGTAACGACGAAACTCAGTCACTTGTCAAATAAAATAAATGTAGAAAAAATATAAAGTTGGTATTTTATTATACGAAATGCAGTTCCACATGAAAATGTCAGTACAAAATTAAAAATATCTTTTTACAACATTTTGAGTGTGCCCAATCACAAATCTGGATTATCTCTAATTATAGGAGATAATCCAGATCTGTGGACAAATATTTGGACCCATTAAAAATGTTATAAATAAATTAACTGGTCAAATTATAAACTGAAATAATAAAATGAAAAGGATGTTTTCTAGCGTTTCTCACGTATGTGAATATAATCCAGGATTTAGACCTCACATACAAATGAAAGAGTATCTGCTCAAAAAAAAGCTTTCTTCATCTCACCAATAGATGTCTCTTGTGAAATTATAGTGATTCAACCACAATGTTTCAAAACTGGATCATATATATATATATATAAAGAAGTGCCAAGAATTTGAGTAGTGAGGTTGTCAATCGTGGGTAGAATTGGTAAATGTTGCACGTGTGTAAAGTGATCACTTAAACCAGCTTATGATGGTCGTAAGCTCCATAAATGCCCAGATTTCTATATTTTTCTTAAAATATGGAATAAAATAAAATAATTGAGTATCTTTTTACAGCCAAAATCCTAAAACTGTTAATATTACAATTGAATTGTTTTTTTTTTTAAATAACGAACGTGGTTGTTTTTTGTACGAAGTATACTTTTTGTGATCTATGATTACTAATTTGTTAGAGATTTAATTGTTCTCAGTACATAAAAACGGGTTTTCTTATCTCCTGTCTCACATTCATTAGGGACTACTGGGGATATTCCGAAACGTGTTCATTAATATCAATGTACCATTATTGTTTCCTATCCTCTACTAAATTCTTTCAAGATGGCGGCAAATTCTTATAAATTCCCCTTATAAATACAAGCTGTGGACATTTATATAGATAGGCTTCCACAGATAAATACCCATTAAATTCCTATAAGCACCTGCATAAATTCCTGTTAGGCACATATAGTCACTGCTGATTTTATATGGGTTGGTTATAGCTACATATTAGGTCTATGGTTATATGAAAATTTTTTTTTTTAAATAATCATTACTAGGTGTCTAAAATGTCTTTAAGATGTATTAACCCTTAAAGCCATGACCTTTAAAGGCTTGTCTGTTAGTAGTATAGTAAGGATCGGGTAGGTTAATAAAATACAACACGAATACCCATATCAATTGAATATATTATATATGTTTTCCAATAAGATTAAGAAGAATAAGGGTGTACGAGTATTTATAGGACTTCCGACTTGCCTTAGGCTGGTTTAAGTGATAATTTTGTACTTGATTTTCCCTTCTATCCATGATTGTCAACTATACTACTCTAATTTTAGGAACTCATATGGCTCACTCCTTTCAACAACATCAGATATAAAAAAACTTGATTTTTTAGGAGATCATTTTTAAAGTTTAAAAATATAATAAAATGTATTAAAAATAAATATCAAGCCACTCATTGAACTATTTACCGTGCAACAGATCGTTTTAGGTAAAACCTTAATGTTTTTTCTCCATATGAAAAATATTTTGCATTTTTAAAAAATTAATTAAACAAATTTTTTTTCTTTAAAATGCAAAAACAACACTTTCTGCCCTGTAGTGGGTAAATATTAAGTTAAAAATATGCCGCTTTTGCTGGTATATAGTACATTTTCTGGGCATCCCGAAAACATGCACAGCTGAAAATTGTCGATTTTTCATATATGACGTTGTTGAAAGGAGCGAGCGATATAATATTACATAATTTGCATATCGCTTCATGTATGATTCCGCGACAGCAGTTGATTTAAATGTTTTTAAAAATATATATATTTTTAGCAGATATCCTTGTTGTTAAATGTATGCGAGATCCTTCCCGAATTATTTACATACTGGGAGATGGTAGAAACATGATTTAAAAATTTTATGGAGCTTATTTTATAATTTGATCTGTTATTTTATTTTAGCATCTATATTATTTATTGATTCGGCCTTAACTTTGTGGAATGACATGTTGATTATTAAAAAAAAACAAACGCTTGTAAAATTCCAATTATTGAGTTTTATTTCATTACACACGAAAGTTTTGAAAACAATAACTGTTTTCATCGACAGGTGGATAGTAAAACCAACGAGCAAAAAAAAACATAATATAATATAAATACATATAGATATTTTCCTTGTTTTGATTATGATGGTGATTTTAGCTAAGTGAGGTAAGAACCGTTAATATTTTCTATGTTCGTACTTTTAACGTTAACGGACGTGTTTTGAAATAAGTTAATTTCAGTTAGTAATTCGCTAAAGTTTGCCATTAGCCGTGTTTAATGGTATCACGATAAGTGCCCCGGGGGAGTTGGTCATAGGTTACAGTTATTGCGTGTGATGTCAGAGTTAACTAATCTAGTCTCACTCATTATGAATATTGTTTATCTTGGTACTGTCTCGTAAACGGGTCCAACTAGAAATCTACGGAGCTGGGCTGAGCAGCGAGGTAATCGAGATGTGAATTGTAATCAATTGAATTAATAAATTAAATTCTAAACGATTAATTTTCAACATAACGAAACACAGCAAAAAATATAAGACTTCAGGAGAATCGAAACGTAATGTAAGTCGATGTTTCGATACCAACCCGAATATGTATGAATGTAGACTGAATACAGTCAAAATACGTTCTCTCAGACGAATGTGGGACAAAACTTTAGATTATAGATGTTCGAAGATGTCAAATACTTGAGAGTGGTCAGGCCAGAAGTCGAAATAATTGGCTGGTATATATGAGAAGATGCACGATTGTTGAAGAGGCGAAGAATGTTTGCAAATAAATAGTGGTTTGGCGTTCTATTTTCTCCGCCTGCGGGGAAGCGGCGTATTAGTTAGTTACATAACACAAATAAATGCAAATTGTTAAAGAGTTTGTGGTTAAAAAGTCATGTGTCACTTAAACCGGCCAGCGGCAGTTTGTTAGCCTTTTAAATGACTAGATTTATATATTATTAATAAATTTCTCCATAATGTTGATATATCAATAAAAATCGCATTATTTATTGATTTGGTATTTACTTTAATTTTAAAGAAAAAATGATGATTGAAATAATTTTGTATGGAAACATTGTTGAGTTTATTAATGAAAAGACGACTGATTTTTTATTTCTCGTAAAAATACTGATAAAAATAATTCATCAGCGGAGAAAAATCTAGAATTTGTGAAAACAAAGTGATGACAAAATGTTTAGACAAGCTTAAAATTATGGCAGAATATTTTTATTTCGTTAAAAGAATGGATGCCGAACTGCAATAAACATAATGGATATCCAAAGATATAAAATACTTCCATAACTGCAATTTAGAAAACGCTCAGCAGAACTTAATTTAATTCCAAATTGTGCCTCGCCTCGTTTCAATAAGGAAGAAACAATTTTCCCCTCGACTTGATGGAAAATGCTTTCCTAGAATTTTCGCTATTTGTTGCAAAAGGATTTTGAATTCAATCGTGTTGCTCCACATTGATCGGGTTGTTTTTTCTCTCTCGAGTTTTGGGGTAAGGCGTACAGTGCGCAGAGCGTCGATTGTCTGAGCACACACTGACCGCGTTATACTCGTATTGTAGATACCGCAAGTTACCGAGCACAAAGTCGGTTATGGGATGCAAAGGGAGAATGCAATATAAGTAGGTACATATGTACTGCTCCAAACTGCACTGTCTGAATAGGCTTACCCATTCCAAGTTCTTAGTTTTCTATGTGAACTGTAATAACAGAATGTTAAATTTGTTTTTCATCTTAAAAAATTATATGAATTCATTAAAATTATTTTAATTTTTTTCCTCATCTGTCTATCCATCTTTTTGGTGGTCTGTCAGAGAGTCTACCTACACCTACAGGACTAACCCCAAGGTAGACGACCTTGGGGTTAGTCGTGCAGTGCAAAATGGAGGAGTCAGGATGGTTCCATTCTCCTCACATCCGCATACCATTGTCTTCTTCGTTGCTTTCTCCACCTAACGACATCTTCGATCTCACATATTTCTCTTATCCTAGTGTTATTTATCTCGTAGACTAACTGAACTAACTACTAATGCCTTTCACTACCTACACCGGGGCACTTATAGAAAAATTGATAGTGACAGGGAAATTGCAAGCTTTTAAATGTAAGTTCACAGTAAAATCGGGATACAATTTTGTTTCACATTTTCACTAAATTTCGCAACATCGTTCATTAAACAAAAACAAACAAAAAATTGCTTTGCATGAGGTCTTTCAGGAAGCCTAGGTGCTTCTGTATCGCGGTAATGCGGTGGGATAGCTTTCAATATATCTCGTATACATCTCCTTAGAGTTTTCATTTATGACACTCTTGGTGCGTTTTTTTTGCTTTAATAAAAACTAAAAATGCATTTTTTATCTTGATCCGAAATGCAAATGAGGTAATTGTTTCAAGTTCATAAAAAAACGACCCGATTGTGGTTACAACGTGAAATGGTTAATTTGTCATCCTGCATCTAAAAGCATTCATTTGTGCAATTCACAAAGCGATTTATATTACAATGTAAGTCTAATTTCACAAGCAAGTAAACCATCACTCAACATGACCGTCACCTTCCTAAACGAACATTTGGACAAAACAAACAAAAACTATATAAGGCGGGCATCTGCCAACATGCGGTTAAAATTGTGTAGATAATTGTTTAACTAACAACAAAATCATTGAAGATGGTTTTACATAAAGTAAGTGATTGTTATAGTTATTTAAAATCAAATGTTAAATATAATAATATTACAGGTGTCTCAATTTGATATGAACCATATATCGTTCCTCTTTATATGAAAGAAGATGGAAGTTTGAGCTTTCCAGGGCTTATAACCTGGCTAGCTTAAGCTATCATTTTATACACTTGTGTAACATTCACCATTCTGCCCATTATTGAATAACCATAATGCATTAATTATTGAAACCTGTATATATGCAATAGTCTCGGAACCTTTCACATGTGGGTATAATCTTCGTGTGCCTGGGACGCGTACGCGTGCATTGCATTGTTGAGGAGTCTGGATGATTCGATTCTCCTCATATATGTATATTATTGTCTTCATTGTTGCTTTTCCCGCCTAATGACATCTCCCATATTTATCTTTTTCTGGTGTTCCTTATTCTATTTCGTAGACTCTTGCTAAATATGCTCCTTGGAGTCACTCTTGGGGCGTTTTTTTGTTGTTATTGCAGGGTCCGCTATGAATTAGATCTTATATGTCATGATGGGTCGTACACATGTTTTCTATATTTTTGTGTATTTTACAAATATCTGAATAAATATATTATGCATTCCGTAAATTTCTAATGCAATATTTTTTTAGGTAACCGTTATATATTGCATTGTTGCTGCAGCCAATGCTATGCTATCTGGGTCCGCTATGAATCAAGATCAGAATATCTACAGAACATTCAGTAATCTGGGGCAAGTATCTTCGTTTTCCAAGACCATCGACACTCCGTACTCCACCATTAAGTCAGATGTCCGTGTCAGCAATCCTGGATTGACTTATGCTCACATTCCGATGTCATACTCCAATCCGAATCACTTGTACCAATCGCCAATGAGAAGTTCATCAGGATATCCAGTTCAGATGTCTCAACAACCCATGGAGTATACTGGTGGTGTTGGGCAAAGTTCTATGGGGTATCCTGCTTCTTCTTTAGCTTATTCGACCCCGACTCGTTTGGCCTACAGTGAACCCCATCATTCTCTAGCTTATCCTGGTCATTCCCCATTATCTTCCCCTTTAGGCCATTCTCGTCTGGCGTATTCCGTTTCGCCTCCGTTATCGTATTCCGTTCCTGCACCTTTGGGATACTCTGCTCCAACCTCTCACGTGCCTCTGACCTACTCTTCTCCCGTTGAACACTCTCACCTTTCTTACGCTACTCCTATTACAAAGGTTGTGGCTCCTACACTTCTGGGAGTGACGTATTCTGCCTCTCCAATAGCACATGCTTATCCAAACGGTCTTGGACTAGCATATTCGTGGTAAATTTTAAACTTTGTGAATGTGATATAAATTTTTCACTTTAATAAATCAATAACATATTTTGTAAAATGTTTAAAGTTAGTACTTGAAATATTAATTATGTATATAAATTTGTTTAATAGAAATTATTCCGTAACACGTAACACAATAAAATAAAAATAAATGTTACGAATTGATTATTTATTTGTTAAATTAAAGTGATTTATTCTTTTTAATAAAACCATTTTTTATATAAACTACCATTGGTTATTATTGTATTTTGTAGTGAATCTTTTTTGCACAATATTTTGAGTGCATCCAAATCTTTTTCATAAATCTGTGTTGGTCCATTGAGTTATTTTATGATGATAATTTAATAAAGATAAATGAAAATTTGGAGTCTATGCATTAATAGGACTTATTACGTTACCTACCATAAATTGGTTTAACTGATTACTTTATACGCGTAAAATATTCACCATTCTATCCATGATTGAAGTTATATTTATGCTTCGACTGAAAAAATCTTAAGCATACTACTTCTTCGGCGACATCTATGGTAGTAAAGCATGTTAAAAAATATTTAGGAGAGATCTTAGAGAGAAATATGTTTTTTTTTTAATCAATTTTTTTCTAGGGCTGAAAGGTCTAAAGATCTAAAAACGGCGTCTTTTTAAAATCTAAGCTTTTTATGTTGATTTAGAGATCTAGTCTTCCAAAAGTAAAACACCTGTTGATAATATAACGTTGGAGTTCAAGCTTACATAATTCAGAAATTAATTTTATATAGGTAAATAAATCCGCATTACTCAAGCCGTGATTTATTAAATAATAAATACTCGGATTCATTAACAAACAATTTTTATTAGTGTGTCTTAAACCATAGGTCGGCAAAGTGTGGCCCCGGAGCCGCACGCGGCTCTTTGACCTTTTAAGTGCCGCTCCGGCACAAATATTCGCTGAAGATTCTTCGACTCTACGTGTTCATGTGAACATTTTTTTTAAACATAAACTTTATTAAAAAATGAACTGCGAAATCGTCTTATTGATGAGAACATGAAAACGTGCTAAAATATTTTAATAAATCTGACTTGATCAAACTTTCAAAGGAGATCAAAGGACATTATTTGCAATAAGTAGTGTTCTTATAGATACTTTACATTCCAAATATTTTTTTATGAATGAATAAAATCCTTATTTTGTGTGGAATCAAGTTATATTGAGTGTGTTCGTAATTTGATAAGGGCCTTAAATTAAAATGAAGTTGTACTTGGATTGTAAAAAGGTTTGGTTCATAAGAATTTTTTTAATCATTGTAATTTGACTCTTTTGCTAATAAGTTTTGCCGACCACTATTTTATTCTATAATACATAAAACTATAGACACTTCCTAATATGTTCACATACGTATGTACTTGTTTCCAAGTAGAAATGTTTTAATGTTTAATTATTGCAAGATTTTTATTGATATCTCAGCAAAGTTGAGAGATTAACTATATAACTTACTGGTAGTAAGAGAGATTAGAACGCCGCACCAATCCGCCTTAGCAAACAATCTTCACCTATTCCACATTCATGTTTCTCGTCATACATTCCCGCTATTAATCTTTGTAATGTGGATATTTGTCTGTTTAGCTGATAAGTTTGCCAACCAATGTCTTAAACGATAATTCGCGAAACCCAATTTCGCAAGAGTTGCTCCAAATTTACCAGTATCTCGATCACACGTGAATAATATATGACCTGTACATATGCAGCGTACATAATTAAGCAGTTGAGAACAATTGATTGTTGCGACAGCGGTCCATATAGAGAGAGTTGCGACATCTTACATCGAGTCCGATCCTACCTATTATTAAATCACTTATGCGACCGATTACAAAGCAATAAAAAATAAATAATCACATGAGTTTTACCACACACCCTCTCGACATACTCGACATTCGGTCTGATTAATACAATGTCGGTAACAAATTAAATTTTAAGAAGGACACACTACATATTAGGGCCTCGCATATTTTATTTATCATTTAAACTATATCCGCTCCCTATATAGAGCATATAGAGACCACAAACTGTCTCCAAGCTTTTCTGTCGGCTGCCAGCTCCTTTGAATCCTCCCAAGTCAGATCCGCATCCCTAACTTCTGACGAGAACTGCCGACAAATTGTCAGCAGTGGTCGTCCTGGGCGGCGCGAACTTGTAAAAGAGGCAAGCTTGATGGCGGCTCTCGGGAGGCATGCGGAATACATGGCCAAGCCAACTGAATCGCCTTTTCTTGACGACAGTTGTGACTAAGATTTGTTGCGTCCTAAACCTTATCTCTTCATTCCTCAGAAAGTCAAACCACCTCACGCCTAAAATCCCTATTCGTTTTTAGAGGTGGTTCATTATGCAATAAGTTCGTTACGCGAAACGCGTTTTCCCATAACAACCTTCAAAAAATATCTGAAAAATTATTCACAACATTTTCGGGTGTCCTTGTTCACAAATCCGGGTTTCTCCACTCGGAGTTATTTTTACATTTTTGACATCTCAACATAGATGACGATATGGAAGTTCGGGTATTTACATGACTTACGACCTGTCATAGGATAGTTAAGTGATAACTCAGATTATGCCATATACTAGATACCCAAACTTCCATATTCTTCCTCGTCTACAAAGACGAAAAAGAATATGGAAGTCTCAATATTGAGATGTCTAAAATTTTAAAATACCTAACTCCTAAGTAGAGAAACCCAGATTTGTGAAAGAGTATTTGGACACACTCAAAATGCTGCATTTATTTTTTTCTAGTAACTGGCATTTGGTTCGGAAAGGGTTTGCTATGGTGAAAAAAACCATGCTCCATAATTTATTTATAAATTTATATAACTACACTGAATACCCTTGGGTACTTTGCAAAACAAAAACAGAAAAGCGACTATTATTTAACTATAGAATAGTTGCAAAATATGTATTTTTAAAAGGTTTTTGTAATAATATATGTACTTAAAGGCAATACTTTCTCAAATATAAAATTATCACCTATGAAGTTTACAGAACATACCGACTTGTTATTACATTTAATTTGAGACCGAGTTTGGAAATATGTAAGGTTAGTAGGTGTTCACCTAGGTTTTATAAAGAAAAAATGAATCAAATTATTGTTGATTTTTGTTACGTAAATATAATATAAGATCGATTCTATATATAAAAGTTTTCACGAAAGTTTTTTTATGATACCTTGTTATGTCACTCATATTTGGTCTACCATAATACCTTTAATCGAACGAGTGAAGAGAGTGTAGCACGACGAATTAATGGGGCGAAAGTAAATGGTAATAGAAGAGGAGAAAGGCCGAGTAAAACTTGGTATGATGGAATATTTCATATACTTGAAGTGGTCAAATAAGGAGTTGGAATTATCGGTGGGTATGGATAAGCTGATGTATGAACCTGAAAGAGGCGAATATTTTTTCCACAGATAGATTGGTGTGGCGTTCTATTCTTTCTTCCTACCCTTGCGGAGAAGCGGCGTTATGGTTAGTTAGTTTAGTTTTTAGTACCTTTTTGCATTTGTTACCAAAAATATCGCATGTGTTTGACATTTAAATCGAGCATAACTATATTTTTCTTCTAATACTAGAAAGGAATCCAAAAAACTTAAATACACAAAAATTCCATGCGTTATAAACGAGACTTACCGTCAAATTAACGTTTATAAATAATTTAAAGGATTGAGGAAGTAAAAAATAAAAAGGGTTTTTCCAAATTTCACCACGAGCTCCATGTGTGTCATTCTTTTACATTCATATGAATGATAAAAATAATTATTACCATTTTTGATAAAAATCAAATGAAATGCATATTTTGATGTTAATTTTAATTAAAATCAGAATGGAACTTTACTGTTATAACCACGAGCCCCATATATATCATTCTTTTACATTCATATGAGTGATATAAAGAATTATTACCATTATTGATAAAAACATATCAGATGCATATTTTGATTTGAATTAAAATTAAAATCAGAATAGAACATTACCATTATAACCACGAACCCCATTTGTATTTATTTTGTACATTCATATGAATGTTAAAAAGATTATTATTTTATTTTATAAAAATTATATACTTTATGGTGTTAATCTATTTAGTTGTATTTACAACATTTTGAGTGTGTCCAAATACTTGTTACAAAATCTGGATTATCTCCAATTACAGGAGTTATTTTCATATTATTTTTTGACATCTCATCAAAGATGAAGAAGAATATGGATCAGCAGAAGAGTTTCTGCTTAGTAAAAAGCTTCTTTACATCTCACCAATAAATGTGTATAGTGAAGTTCTAGTGATTCAAGAACAAGGATTCTAAATTGGTTCATATATCGCTCACTCCTTTCAAGAACGTCATAAATCAAAAATCGACAATTTTCAGTTGTGGATGTTTTCAGAATGCCCAGAAAATGTACTATATCCCAGCACAAGCAGAATATTTTTAACTTAATATTTACCCGCTACAGGGCAGAAAGTGTTGTTTTTGCATTTTGAAGAAAAGGTGTTGTTTCATTATTTTTTTAAATATATTAAATATTTTTCAAATGGAGAAAAAACCTTGAGGTTTTACCTAAAAAGATGTGTTGCACAGTAAAAAGTTCAATAAGTGGCTTGACATTTATTTTTAATACATTGTGTTATATTTTTAAACTTTAAAAACGCTCTCCTGAAAAATCAAGTTTTTTGATTTATGACGTTCTTGAAAGGAGTGAGCGATATACAGAACTTCAATGAATTTGAGAAGTGTGGTTGTCAATAATGGGTAGAATTGGTGAATGTTACACGTGTGTAAAGTGATCACTTAAACCAGCCTATGATGGTCGTCAGCCCCGTAAATGCCCAGACTTCCATATTCTTCTTCATCTTTGATGAGATGTCAAAAAATAATAGTTGTATTTAATTAATATCTACCCCTTAGCACGGATGTTAACAGTGTTGAATTTTATAGAAAATAACAGCGTATTTATTCAAAAGACTTTTACATTTCTTTGATTAAGATAAACATTATATTGACTATTGAAAATATAAGAGAGTATTTTTTCATACAAATTGTTTCATATGAAAATTGATAATTGCAATATTTTGAAGGTTTATATTGTGTTTGGGTTTGATAATGTATTTTTAACTATTGGTAAGTATTGGTTGTGTATAGGTTACGTGTTAGAAATGAGTTCAAGTTTGTTTACTATAGTAATTTATCTGATTTACGCTTAAATAATAACATGTGATTACAGACGTGTTCTACAATTTCATTTAAAGCGTACTTCCAAAGTACTTCCTCCTAAAAATTTGTTTTAATTTTCTTTGTATGCACAAAAGAAATATATTGGGTGTTGATAGTATCTAAAGTTACAAAATAAAAATCAATATTTTTTCATTAGGTTTTTTTATTACAATATACTTAAAAATAAATAAATAAATAAATGCAACGAATCAACAATCTTAAATAAGAACAGATAATAGTCGGATGTACAGAATACACGAGAATATGAGAAGGGTGGAAGGAAAAAGTAAACAGAATAGGAAGTCAAGAAAGTTATCAGTCTAATGCGGATTCTTTAGGTATCATCACGCATCATTACTGTTTCTGATGAAACGAAAAGAGAAAGAATTCACTGTTTACCAGGAGTAGGTGAGTCCAACTCCGTTGGAGTAGGACATGTGGGAGACGGCGGGGGCGGCAGAGTAAGCGACTCCGAGGAGGGCTGGTCCGGCTGCGACCTTGGCTACAGGAGCAGAGTAGGCGAGGGGAGCGTGAGCAACGGGAGCGGAGTAGGCCAGAGGAGCGTGAGCAACCGGAGCGGAGTAGGCTACAGCTCCGTGAGACACGGGAGAAGAGTAAGCCAGAGGAGCGTGAGCAACTGGAGCGGAGTAGGCCAGAGAACCGTGAGCAACCGGGGCGGAGTAGGCCAGGGGAGCGTGAGCAACTGGAGCAGAGTAGGCCAGAGGAGCGTGAGCAACTGGAGCAGAGTACGCCAGAGGAGCGTGAGCGACTGGGGCGTAGCCGTGAGACACAGCCAGGCCGGGGTTGCTAATGCGCACGTCGGACTTGCTCACGCTAGAGAAGGGAGTGTCGATGGTCTTGGAGTAGGTGGACACCTGGCCGAGGTTTCCGTGACTCCTGTAGATGTTCATGTCCTGGGTGGTATAGGCGGGAGCGGCCAGGAGACCAGCGTTGGCCATGGCGAGGACGCAGGAGAGGACGATCAGCTGGAAAGCAAAATGCAAATTAAATTAATAAAACAAACAATACACGGGCTTTAAAGGCGTTTTGAAATCTGACTCATATCAGGTTCTAAAGACTTTTGCCTGAACGTGCGTTGCAGTAAACTGGATGAGGACCTATTCGACATCGGATCGTGATAGTTCAAAAGGAACTCTCACGTTCTTGTGGAACGGAACGCCTGTTGACGACAGTCAACAGACCGGTTTCTATTGAAGAGGTTTACGTGATTTCCTCCTAGCAATGAACAAATGCTGAAATGTTCCTGATCGGACCACGCTAGATTACCCTTCCTGTTCCCAACACAGATTAAAATAAAACCACTTAATGATCCATAAACCTCGTTCATAATTCTTCAAACCCTTATCTGCACCCGATGGTTCATAGGGTACTGCTTCTTTTAAACGCAGTGTTATCTTGAGCGTTAACACATAAAAGAAAGGTGATTAATTCTCCGCTTCAGGTAATATAGAATAAACATTAGGGTGAAAAAAGCAAGGTATTGAATAAATGAAAAATGAAAACTCCCAAAAAGGGCGTTATGAAGAAACGAGAAATAGTTTCAAATTTAAGGGTAGATTAGAAAAAAGCCTACTCACTTTGAAAGCCATTTTGGGTTTGGGTAGAGCGTTCAGTTTGCTAAGATCAAACTAAATGATGCAGAATCCAAGATCTCGGGCCCATTTATACTGGTCCGCGCCACACGGGGCATACTCGGAGCAAAGGTGGACCCTGAGGGTACCGACACACACAGACGCAGCGTGTGTGGACACACCTGAACCAAGGTGTCGGCTAGATAGTGTGAGTCATTGTACTCTGCATGCAAACCAGTTGACACGAGCAGATTTGAAGGTCCTTGAGATAATATCGCATAATATGTAAGGCACTTATGCAACTGCGAAATTTATATATTATATATAGATTTATTACTCAATGCTCTTTTGGCAGTGAAGTTTCGCTAACGGGTTTTTAAGTGACATTTTATGAATGCCGAAAGTAAAGTTTATCGCGTATAATTATATTAGTTCATTCATAAGTTTGTAGCCAATCGTAGTGGAGAGTGCCTTCACGAATTATCAGCGTATTGTGGATTTAAAAAATATTTTATTCGGATTATTAAATAAATATAGGCATCATTACACACAAATCGCTCACTCCTTTCAAGAACGTCATAAATCAAAAATCGTCAATTTTCAGTTGTGCATGTTTTCGGAATGCCCAGAAAATGTACTATATCCCAGAAAAAGAGGCATATTTTTAACTTAATATTTACCCGCCACAGAGCAGAAAGTGTTGTTTTTGCATTTTGAAGAAAAGGTATTGTTTAATTGTTTTTTTAAATAAAATAAATATTTTTCAAATGGAGAAAAAATCTTCAGGTTTTACCTAAAAAGTTCAATAAATGGCTAGATATTTATTTTTAAAACATTGTATTATATTTTTATACTTTAAAAACGGTCTCCTGAAAAATCAAGTTTTCTGATTTGTGACGTTCTTGAAAGGAGTGGGCGAAATGTCTGACCGTAAAATTTGTTAAAAAAAAATATGAACTTTAAATTTTGGATATTTTGAGTGTGTCCAAATACTTGTTCACAAATCTGGGTTTTATTCACTTAGGAGTTATTTTAACATCAACATGTTGAGATGTGTTGACATCAAGATGTCAACACATCTCAACATAGATGAAGAGGAATATAGAAATCTCAGTATTTACAGGACTTATGATCTGTCAAAGGCTGATTAAGGTCTAGTTATTACTTTACGTACATGCAACATTCACCATTCTATCCATGATTGACAACCCCACCACTCAAATTTTCGGTACACATGAGTTTACAACGGCCATCTTTGTTGGATTGAGAAAGCTTTATTTACCAGATACCCTTCTATTTTTATACAAGATCCAAGCCCCGGATTATTTTTTTAAATACCGGGAAATGCCTGGAAACAAGATTTTTTTTTATGAAGCTTATAATTTAAATAGTGTGTTTTCAATCATGGGTAGAATGGTGACTTCCACACTATTCTTCATCTATGTTACGATGTCAAAAATGTAATATGAATTATATATATTTATATTAATTGCGTCGGAGTGGTCCACGATTTTTGTCTGTGACTGTAGAAAAAAAATATTGCCATATTAAATGTATCGGATAAAACGTCGCGAGGGGCGGATACTTGACATTGTTTAATATTATAAACGCTCCGTGATCATTAAAATGTACCCACTAGTCGCCAAACTGGAAGATCAAAGAACTAAAGGTGGGTTTTAATTTCATAGGTTGTAAATCATGTATAGGTTATTATCGCTTCGACATTTACTAAATTTATATTGAACCCATTAAAAATATGTTTGAACAAAATGTGTTTTTATGGTTTTGCTCTGAATATTTTAATTTTAATGACAGCTGTTTCATATGCAGCTGATTAAAAAAATACGTCCTTTCATTTTTTTTATCTGAGTGATGTAGACGACAATTTTGTCGACAAAATTGCCTACATTTGGTAGGCAATCTTTTACTCTTTGTCTTCAAGTTTTCATAGGGGCTATTAGAATAAAGAAATTGTTACTTGAGAAAAATTTCTGGTCGTACTGCCAATTTAACATTTAAGTATTTCGTAATTTTCTCTACAAAAACCGTCGAATTTATGGATGTTGGTATTGATATAATCATTTATATTATCTTATTTCTTAATTATTTAATAACATTTCCTCCTTATTTTTTCAATAAAACTATTTATTACTAAAAAGATCACCTTTGCAGGACAACGCACAAAACTTATTTATAAAACAATATGAAAGAAATTTTTTTATGCCATAACACGACATAACAGAAAAATGTGATCTATTTCAGATCTACCCATCTTCATTATCCATTTATGAGCACTATTATACTTTTTTATTGACTTTAAGGATAATGGAAGCAGGTTGTACAACTTTATTGTATAACTATCAATGTTTTTTTCAAACAAAAGAGGTATGTGTGATATAGGTTAAGTGTGATGTTTTTTTCAAGTCAATTTAAAATACTTGACCAAGCCAAGTTTTCCTCTACCTTCCTCTACTTCTATATCTGACGACTAACAAATATATAGTCTGATTGTTGTTTTACCATTCTTTCCCCCCTTATTCGTTCTAAATGTCCAAATTATTCCAATATATCTTTTTTAATTTCATAGACAATGCTTATCTTAGCAATGCATTTTTTACTTATTTCACCATTCAAACATCTATACTGCATCGTTTTACCGCACATTCGTCTAAGTGATCGTTTGCTTTTATCCTTATTTCGCCAAATCTATACTTCATTTCTATGCATTAGGGTTGGTACCAGGACTTATACTCGTACTGCAAATATATGCATAAATATTGGTATATGTATATATTTCAATTATATTTCTTGTACCTCATCGACGTTGTAATACATTAGAGTATTGGAGCCTAGGTGTTTAAGGTCACGACCGTATGATAGATCACATTTTATCAGCAAAAGTGACAGGTTAAGTGGTTAAGAGATTTATTATTTCCTTCAATCAATCACTCTATAGGGTTCAATGGGAACAAATTTTCAATTTCTTAGCACATGGAATACACCAGTGATCCCAAAGTGGTAGATATAGACCCTTTAAGGAGAGCTATTACATTATGAGGCCGAGAATTTAGAAAATAAGATTTTTCTAGATATTGTCGCATAAGTTTACGATTGCTCTAGTGTATTTGGCTCCATTTTTATGTACAGACGCAACCTACAAATCGCAACTTAATTTTCTTTAATTTTGAATTTAATTTTTATTAAGGAAATACACACGACAGCAAAGTATACAGACCACAACCAACACACTTCATGGTAACATGCAGATATATAAGATGCAAAACACTGAAACACATCAAACAAAATTTACCACATACCTCTTTTGGTCAAAATCTCTTTGATTACTATGCGATTAAGTTGTACAACCTGCTCCCATTATCCATAAAGTCATTAAAAATAGAAACTAAATATAAAAGTGCTATTTATAAATGGATAATGGAAGCGGGCATATCTGAAATACATCGCATCATTCGGCCAAGGTTATATTTGATTGCACAATCAATTTTCTTTCATTATAATTTTAATTTTTAACATGGAACTGGCAAAGGAAGGATGAAAGCAGAGTGAATGCTGTTGAAATGCGCTCCCTCAGACGAATGTGTGGAAAATCATTGTATGACAGAATTAAAAACGACGATATAAGAAAGGAATGTAAGGCTGAACGAGGAATAATTGAAAAGATTAGAAAGAGCTCTTTGCGGTGGTATGGACATGTGGAGCGAATGGATAGCGAGAGAATGACTAAGAAAATATATGTGGCGAATGTGAGAGGGAAAACAGAACGTGGACGACCGAAAAAGACTTGGCACGATCAGATCAATCAGAACCTAAAATCTGGCGGTGTCAAAAGTCTGCGTAATCGGAGGGCATGTATGACTAGATGTATGGATGTGAAGGAGGCGAGGAGTGTATGTCAGGACAGAAGAGTGTGGCGTTCCATCCTCTCTACCTACCCCTGCGGGGAAACGGCGTGATGGTAGTAGTAGTAGTAGTAGTAGTATATTTATTAAATGTGCTGAAAAAACTCAGTGAGGACCGTAATTTGTAATATGTAATTATGTACATATATAATGAAATAAATAAAAATCATTTTATTTATCCTAGGTAAAAATCTTGTCACCTGTTAATACTTTTTTTTATTTTAGATAAAAAAAAAAAAAAAAATTAATAAATACCTATATGAGATTGAGGATTTGGAGAAAATGAATAATTACATATTTATTTACATACACAGATAGTCAAAAACTAAAATAATTCTGTTATACAAGCATTTTATTTTAATATTTTAACAATTATATCATTCGAAAAATTTATTAAAAATCGTTAAATAATTGATTTGCTAGCACATTTAAGAGAATTAAATTAAATTCCATTTCTCCTGTTACCTATTCCAATTCTAAAAAGCTTTTTTGGAGAACAAATATTAACTTCTTCAATATTTACAAACGAAAGTTTGCACACAAAGTTTTTAAAAGTAATTCTGAGAACATTGCTTTAATATTTGGATGTTTCTGTTTACTGACGGTTGGTTCTTTGGATTTGTTTGAAACCAATTGAAAATACAAAGAAACTTTAGATTATATTACAAAGTTTGGCATATTTCTCAACAAAACAGTGTTGCTTTGTTCTTGATTTTATATGTATTTTCAAAATACACATAAAAACAAGAAGGCAATATGCACATGACCACTTTTATATGGGTAAAAACAAAAATAAATGTTTGTTTAGCTTAGTGGTTAGATATTGAAGTTTCTCAATATATTAAGATCATAGACGATTTAGGAAGAATTGCAAATCTTATTTTTACATCACTCTGTTTAAAATTTTAAATATGTGTGTGTAAGAAGAGTGATCATTTACTTATATTTAAATTAACTTAAGGTTTACTTGGTAAATATACCACTATATCTTAAAATGTATTATGACACGTGTTACAATACATTCCGCATTATTTTCAAACACCGTTTATAAAATGATGCGGAATGCATCGTAAACGTGTGAAATTACATTTTAATAAATATTGGAATTTACCAAGTTAAACTTAAATTAAAAATGGATCGATGTTACCACAAAGTGACTGTCGAATCAATTAATGAAGTGAATCAATTTAATTTAAGTACTACTTAATCTTTGTTTTAAAATTACACAACTAATTTAGACTAAATGTTAGTTAAGTCAGAAGTAATAATATATAATATATATATATATATATATATATATATATATATATATATATATATATATATATAAATATATGTATAAATATATATATATATATATTTATATATATATATATATATACATATATATTTATATATAAATATATATATATATATATATATATATATATATATATATATAAATATATATATATATATATATATATATATATATATATATATATATATATATATATATATATATATATATATATATATATATATATATATATACATATATATATATATATATATATATATATATATATATATATATATATATATATATATATATATATATATATATATATATATATATATATATATATGTAAGAACATTCTATCGCCGTTTATCTTTCTATCATAATAGCAGGCGCTGTCGTATAATACAAATTTATTCATTCTATTATTACCTTTCCGTCAGGTTTTCGCCATTATTCTAATTCGTTTTTTCGACCATTATACAATCGTAATATAAGATTATTGTATTGTAATATATTTACCGTATTATGTGTAAGCCACGCCGGTATACCAGTTATCATATGCGTTATTAATCTATTTCAAAGAATATCGCATTAGTAATATGTCATATAGAAACCAGAATGATATCGATCTTAAATCAGATATTATTGTTAATGAATAAAAAGGATCTGGTTTTCAATGACCCAAATTTTGTTCGCGTGAATGCAATGAATTATGACAACAATAAAAAAAAAATGCCAAAGAGAAAAAGTGCTCAGTAGCTTGTTTGTCAACAACATATAATTGATTTACATTCATTGTCGAGTCATTTAAAGTATTTTAAACTATGCGAATATCATCCTCGGATACATCGATTCGCAAATATTCTCCTTTTTCTTGCATTGTCCTTTGGCATCCAAAATAAAGGTCCCGGATCATGGTTTATACCCTTTTCCCAAAAAAAAGTCTTATAAACAGTGATAATCAATGAAATAATTTAGATATGATTATTTACAATGACGAATAATTTGTATAACTAGCGAAATAAAAGCTTCCTTAACGAGCAACATTTCGTATATCGAGTAACACAGAAAAGCGTTTTTGTAAGAATTGTGTCTTTTGCCAATACCATAAGTATTAACATATAACATACATGTTTGTTCAAAGGAACTTCGCAATTAAATCTCATTATCCTTTAAATCGGTAAACAACGAAATTATTCCTTAAACAGCTTTTAATAAACAGCTAATAAATACAATAAATTAATGTAAGAAATAAATCGCAACATCGGTTGCCATTAACGGTTGCATGACTTATGACTCATTAAAGACAAATAACGAACAAATGATTTTCTGAACAAGTATGTATTGTTAAATGTACCCTCGGCATTGAGTATATATTATAACGAATATCTTTGTGATGAAATAAAAAAAAAATTAAGCTAAAACCGTTGAAATATGTTGTTGAAAATTTTCGTATAAAACTAAATCCTGTTGACTGTTTCATTATCGACGGATATGTCAATCTAAGTAATTAATTAAAAAAATAGTGTGTAAACTAAAAAAAAAAACAAATGTAGGTAGAGTTAGTGTTCCTTGGTGTAGAATTAATTGACACACATATAACATATGATATTCGTAATACAGATTACAAGGTCGCAGTAGTATAGCACCAAGGTGAAACGCATTAAGTTGATGGGGTCTGGAGCGGTCACTTGCGGCATGTAGACTACTTACTTCTCCGTCAAAATGTCTCTTGATCTGTTATAATTATCCACACGGTGGTTCTAAAATCACCATACTATATTTATGTGTAAAAAAATATTTTATACTATTTTATTATTGATTTTCTTAAAATTATGTAGTGCATATCGTAGTCGTACGGGAAAAAGTGATCACGTAAAATGTAAAATGTTAATACTTTTGCTTGGCAAGAAAATAAACATCAATGCAGTTAATTATTTTTACCAAGTCAATATTTTATACATCCAAGTATAAAATCCTTTGGGATTTTTTAGGGCAATATATATATATATATATATATATATATATATATATATATATATATATATATATATATATATATATATATATATATATATATATATATATATATATATATATATATATATATATATATATATATATATATATATATATATATATATATATATATATATATATATATATATATATATATATATATATATATATATATAAAAGATATCAAATAGTCAATGATCACGTTTCTGTAAATAATCCCGAATTTCCTGTAAAAAGGAAGCGAATAGGATGACGAAACAGCCCCTCATTTCTAGTCTTGAAAATGAGAAGATGGACATGGTTGGGACACATCCTGAAAATGAAACAGTTAACTTCTTAATTGATTTTTTTCATTAAATGTGTTAACTAAAGTGATGTTTACCTTGTAGTTTTTAATGACACTTACCATGAATTATTATCATGTGTGACCTAAAAACCTTAAGCAGTTTCACTTTAATTTGATTAAAAATTTAACAACAGCTGACGGTGCGTTATTATTTACATTGTATAATATTTGTTTGAGTAGTGACTTAAATATAATCACACACGTTCGAACTAGATGTTATGTACCTGACAAAAGTAGGCACCAGTTTTTGATAACTATCAAATGTATTGTATTTAATTTACAATACAATTGCATGACCTTACACTATAGGGCAATAATAATTAAAAATGAAACGCTTGAAGGCTTTGTAATTTGATAGAGTAATCGATGATAAATGATAATATACACGATTCTATTATAGTACATACTTGAATCCTACATGTGTATGCAATTTTGAAATGGTATATAAATTCAATGTTGAAATTCAGAGTAGGTACGTATGGCCTATAATGTTTCTGATAATTACCTATCTAGATAGTGTCAACAAAGAGTGATGTACTTTCCAATGCACAGCATCAACATGTTATATGATATAAATATTTATATATAACCACTCACGGAGATTTTTGTCTACTAGTTTCGAGATGTTTCTGTTCCTCTGTCAATACAATCACTACACATAAATACTAAATTTTAACTTTGTTTTAAAATACAATAAAACGTCCAGTTTGTTTAGCAAAACGTCCAAATTGATTAGTAAAACGTCCAAATTGATTATTAAGGCGCTCAATTTAGAATGTGAACCAATTTGAAGTGGAAAACCTTTGTTTTATGTTCAACGTTGTACAGTATCGAACAGATTAATTGAAACAAAGCTTTTTTTTTCTTCGTATTTTCAACACCCTCGAAAAAATATTTTAAGAGTGTTTCTCGTATTATGGACCAGAGCTGGTGCTTTCAGTGACTGAGATGATGAATGGCGAAAAGTATCACTCAATTCTATTAAAAAATATACTACCAGAGATACAAAAACGAAGGTCAAATGGTAATTGAATATTTCAGCGAGATTTAGCCACAAATCCAAAATAATTATGAAATTTTTCACACAAAAAAAATGAACTCTGTTAAACTGGTCACGAATTTTGCCAGACATAAACCTAATTACAACATTTTGAGTGTGTCCAAATACTTGTTCACAAAATCTGGATTATCTCCAATTACAGGAGTTAAACCACTTACAGTTAAGTTACACTTAAACCAGCCTATGACGGTCGTCAGCCCCGTAAATACCCAGACTTCCATATTCTTCTTCATCTTTGATGAGATGTCAAAAATTAATATAAACCTTATTAAAAATCTATCGCCAATCTGTAAGAATCGGCTCTCCAAAATTGATTGCACTTCGGTGGAAAGCTCATTTTGTCCATAATTCAGGTATGGTTTTGAGACGAAAAAATGGCATCCAAAACCTTATATAATAGATGCCAAGAAGAGTAAAATCTTTGATTGAGCCAAAACCAGATCATATTAAATACTAATTTGTGATATAACTAATAAACAAAACATTTTACATTTTTTAACGAAAATACAGCAACAAAAAGTTTTGTTTAAATTAATCTGTTCGATACTGTATGTATTTTCAGCAGGATCATAAAAAATGTATGTATTCTATCTAGATATAAAAAGTAAATTAATGATGGAACGTTTACAACTCCATTCGAACGGAAACAATTTGGAAATTCCGTACACAAAGGAAATTTTTTATTGGCGGCATTCTTCCTCGCAAATTGATTTTAATCAAAACTCCGTAAATATTTCTACATATTGTAAATATGTTCAAGCCTAAAAATATATATTAGTACAAGCAAAATATATTTATAAATCATTTATAAATTTATATTTCTGCATTGAAAACATAATTTAATGATTTTCACTAAAAGTTTTACTTGGTTAATACCACTATTTATAGAAAGTGGTCTTTACCAACAAAAACTCAAATTAAAAATGGATAGAGTGACTGCCAAATCAATTAAATAATTTTATGACTTTTGAAACTTAAAGCATTTGTAGATAGAGTTTAGAAGTTATTTATGAAAAAAATTCGCTGTACCTGGCAACGATTTGTGTGGCTCAATTCGGTTAAATAAAAAATGAATAAAATATAAATTTATGTTCCTTATTTATTACCTTAAATTTATGATTTAACATTGGACTGGTACCTAAATCACAAAATCGATATCTTTCCTTCATATAATTTACGATCAAGATAACGCTGTGTAAAGTGTCACACGAGCTATAAGGATAAAATACATTTTATATTTATTTTTCAAGGTTTTTATTTTTTCTACTATTTTGTGAATGTGAAATTCGAATTGAAGGAAAAAAAAATTCTGTGTTCAAAAATGAAAATCTCCACGGCGGGGAATCGAACCCCGGTCTCCCGCGTGACAGGCGGGGATACTTACCACTATACTACCGAGGATTGTGACCCGATTGTCGAAAATGTTCTATTCAAATTGCTTCGACTAAAAATAGACTGTGTACGTGTACAGTGAGTTGATAAAAGTTACCGTGTGTGTTTTTGACTGAAAATGTGTTCACATAGTCAGCGTCGCGCCCGCATCGTTTTCATTACATAAGTGTATATTTTCGGAAGCAAATTTTCAGAAGAATGAAAATAAAGTTTTTCGCATATTTCAATTTTGGCTAACTAATTAACTAATCTAACGCCGCTTCTCCGCTAGGATATGTAAAGAGGATAGAACGTCGCACCAATCAATCTATTTGCAAACTAAATTCGCCTGTTTCACATTTATGCATCATCTCTTCATACAAACCCACCGTTATTCCAACTCCTGACTTGACATCTTTCAAGTATCATATGACATACCAAGGTTTTTTCGGTCTTTCTCTGCTTCTTTTACCAACCACGTTCGCTTAATAAATTTGTTTTACTATTCTTCTTTTATTCATTTGATTCACATGCCCAAACCATCTCAATACACCTTTCTCAAATTTGTCAATAATGCTTATCTCAGTCATGGATTATTTTCTTATATCAACAGTTGAACATCTATCATACATCTACGATTTGACGTACATTCGTCTGAAAAATCGCATTTCAACTGAATTCAGTCTACTTTCATATTTCTTTGACAAGTCCTTTGGGAAATAAAACTTAAAAATGAGATTGACTGTGGGGAAATTATGTATTGTATATAAACAAAATTATAAAATATGCTGAAAATATGTTTTTGTCTAAAATATCGCATTTGGACTGCTTTCAGTCTTTTTTACTTTTTATGTCAAAAAAATCTGTTTTTATACCTAGCCAATAAAGATATTGATTAAAAAATTTAACTACAACATTTTAAGTATGTCTAAATACTTGTCCACAAATCTGGATTATCTCCAATTATAGGAGTATTTTTCATATAATTTTCTGACATCTAACCAATAGATGTCTCGAGTGAAGTTGTAGTGATTCAAGAACAATGTTTCAAAATGGGTTCATATATATAGAACTTCCAAGAATTTGAGTAGTGTGGTTGTCAATAATGGGTAAAATTTGTGAATTTTACACGTGCGTAAAGTGATCACTTAAACCAGCCTATGACGCTCGTCAGCCCCTTAATGCCCAGACTTCCATATTATTCTTCATCTTGGATGAGATGTCAAAAAATAATATGAATAAAGATATTGATTAAGAAATTTAATATTATGAGGAGGTTTATATTATTTTTCATTGGCTTGGGGTTTTTTACCACATATTTGCAATACGAAGGGAAGGGGTTCATATAGTGAAGATGCTCTTTTATTTGATGAGTTGATTAATGGACACTAAAACGATTCCAGACACATGATACTATGTTGGCTAGGAAATCATTATGGCTAGTCAGACAAGTACTTAGACATATTGGACATTGATGAAGTGCTTGTGTAGGAGTGGACACAAATAATAATCACTTGGGAAAAATAAAAGATTGACTAAATACGTGGATGAAAATTAGCGTCTTGCTTTCTTAAATGCGCCATTAGTATAATAACTGACTACCACATAATAAAATTATTTATTATTAAACCATATCCGCTCCCTACCTGGAGCATATGGAGTCCACAAACTGTCTCCAAGCTTTTATGTAAATAAAATTACTAATACATCTTTCTAATTTTAACAATCTTAATACTAATAACATTTTGAGTTTGTTCAAATACTTGTTCACAAATCTGTATTGTCTCCAATTATAGGAGTTATTAATCATATTATTTTTTGACATTTAAACATAGATAAATAATAAAATGGTAGCGTTTCTCACGTATGTGAATAATCTATCCTTTTATAATCAAGAATCCTGAATTATAAAATCCAGGATTCGGACCTCACATACAAATATAAAAGTTTCTGTTCAATAAAAAAGCTTCTTCGTCTCACCAATAGATGTCACTAGTGATTCTTACACAATGTTTCAAAATTGAATCATATATATATAGAACATCTAAGAATTTGAGTAGTGTGGTTGTTAATCATTGGTAGAATTGGTGAATGTTACTCGAGTGTACAGTGATCACTTAAACCAGCCCATGATGGTCGTAAGCCCCACAAATACCCATACTTATACTATTCTTTATCTATACTGAGATGTAAAAAAATAATATGAAAATTAATACTATTAATTAAATGGGATATTGGATTATTCACCCTATGGTTGAAATGTCAATTTTAAAGGTGTCTTAACTTTATATGAAACATGTATCATTCTTCCTTTTTTTCAATGATTGTTTGCAAAGGCAGATTGGTGTGGCGTTCTATTCTAACTGCGGGGTGAAGCGGCGTGATGGTAAGTTTGTTTTTTAATAATGATAATTTATTAGTCACTTAGTTTTACAATCATAATATTTCTAAAAAGGTCATTTATGTTAAAATATTTGAATGTATTTTGTGTTGTATTGGGCTTCCGTTTCAAGTATAGTAGATTAAGCTAAAGATTCGTGGTTCAACCCCACTCAATTTGGTCTGAAAACTTCAAATACAAACTTCAAATTTTTTGGTTGGTTGGAAAATATTGCTTTTTAGCAATGTACTTGTTGGTTTTCTGTACATGAAGTTTAAATTAATAAATAAAGAAATACAAGTCGCTTATGTTTAATTGTATTGAAACATAGATTGATCATATTAAATTTTCTAATTAATGCTGCGTTGATAAATCAACCCCCAGAAATTATATGATGAATGAAATCATAATTGCATCCAGATTACTACAAATGACAGAATACTCAAAGGCTACATTAATTCCTTAATGACCTTTGCAATTAAATTAGAATATTAAGCTCTGTTCAAATTCCCACGTCTCTTTTTCGCGACAGCTGAAAACGGTAATGACATGATATCATAGTATTACGTAAACGTAGATAAACAATGAGTGTGCATGGGTCATAGAGTAGAAAAAATGTTCGTAGAAACAATGTAGCTGGGTAGAAACTCGACTGGGAAACTTGCGTTGCGGGTTCGATTTCAGCTAAATGGGAAATTAATACAAGAAATATATTTTATCTATTATATGAGTATTTGTGATGTATTTTTCACATTTACCTTCTCTATCGTTACTATCTTACCCCCAGAAAAGCCTGTAAAAATAGAGACTTTCTGGGTTATCCATATTTTTTTAAATGAAAAAAGCATTATAATCTCGATTTTTATTTTTTATTCAAAATATTTGGCGTCGTTTCATTGTCCACAATGAGTGCATTAAATTAAATATTTTATTTAATATTTTGTTTCTCTGAATAGTTAAAAAAAATATACTTGTGTTTTTATTATTTACAAAAATACTTCAATATCATACTATTTCTATGAGCCTCGGTTCATTATTAGAAAATTGTGGTAGAGTGGGTTCGAACCGAGAAACGCTAACTCGAGAGTCCGCGACACTAACCACGGGACACTTATTGAAGATTATTTACATATTATATATTATATATACTCCATATGATTCTTACATGTTTGCGCACCTTACCTCAACGTTTGGAACAAATATAAAGAAATAAATAATTGATATAATAACCCATTTTTTCGTTCCTTCGTGGCTCATTTTTTGTAGTTGGAGGGTCGATTTAATTTTTTAATCGACCAGAAATAATTTAAACTAAACTTTAAATTAAACTTAACAAACTAAAATTTAGTTACTCTAAATTTCACTTTTACATACTCTTAATTTCACTTTTACTTGTAACCTGTCTGTATACAGATCCACATAAAAAGGATGCTTAGCATTTATACGAGATTTTAGGTTAGAAACGTACTACTACGTAACGACTAACGTCGCGGGTTGCTAGTACCGAGAACACGTTACCGTTCTAACGGCCGCCCTTACGTATACGTATAACGCTGTGATGCACATAAATAATGAAATTCTGGTGTTGTTTTTAAAGCTCCGGATTTATTACCCTGTATATTTTACGTGCACCCTGTATATTCGCCACACATGATAGACGCCGAGATGGAGAGCTAAGTCATGTAAATGCAAAGAATTTGAGATAATGTAATTTTTATTATGGTTTATTCTGATAGATGGAATCCTTAAATCTTCATAAGGAGCGCTACGTATGGATAAAGGAGTATTTATAGCGACGGATTGTATTATTTTTACCAAAATATTTAAATGTACCTACCTACCTATAAATATTACTTTCTTAAAAAACCTTTATAATTTAAAGACAAATTGATGAGTAATGTGTATAAACAATATATATGTTTTACGATACAAACATTATTATATTTTATAATGACGAGTTACTTTTCTAATAGAGGTTACTGTTGTCCAAACTTTATTTAAAACTAAAATTTTAAAACTAAATTTTAAAATAAATAGTAGACTAAAAATTAATCTAATATTATATTAAAGTAATAATGATTAAAGAGGCGAAGAATGTTTGCAAGGACAGAGTGGTGTGGCGCTCTATTCTCTCTGCCTACCCCTGCGGAGAAGCGGCGTGATGGTGAGTTAGTTAGTTAGTTATGATTAAAGAAAACACTTCGTTTTTTACCACTTGAGTTTTATTATAGACTACATGTTTCAGAAGTTAAACTTCCATCATTCAGGTAAATCGAAGATTTAAAAAAAAAATGAAAAAAAGAAAGCAGTTTTATACAATATAACAATATTTACCGGCTAGTCTTATAAAGGCTTGTCTGTTAATTGGAAATTAAAAAAAGGAATAAATAGTAGTAAAAAAATACATTCCAAATACCCAGAACAATTGAAAATATTTTTTTCTTGAATTTATCTTGCAATTAAAAGAAATTGAACCCGTAACGCCAGTTTTGCAGTAAAGCGTCTACCGATTTAAATATTAATATTAAGTTATTGACATGAATATTAAAAGTGTCTTATTTCTTTCTATCCCGACGCTTTATTATTCAGATAAATTATTCTTTTAAATCTGAATAAACGAGGAAACTTCCAATTCCAAGGGAATTCCAGAGTTGATTTTTAAACCCGTACAACTTAACGCCCATTTTTTTGATGGTTGGCAATGTTTATTTAGTATTAGGACATTTGTATTAGAGTTTTCATTATGCCATCACGAATTTTATTAAGGTTTAGAGGAAATCTTAAAAAAATGCTTCTGTGATTTAAAAAAAATCACTTTATTTTTTTAACAGCATTGTATTAATTTATTAATTACATTTTTGATTAATTATCCCAAAGCGTCTACCGATTTAAATATTAATATTAAGTTATTGACATGAATATTAAAAGTGTCTTATTTCTTTCTATCCCGACGCTTTATTATTCAGATAAATTATTCTTTTAAATCTGAATAAACGAGGAAACTTCCAATTCCAAGGGAATTCCAGAGTTGATTTTTAAACCCGTACAACTTAACGCCCATTTTTTTGATGGTTGGCACTGAAGTTTATAGTCGAATCACTATTTCATCACTAATCTACAGCGTGATAGTTCCCAGAACGAAATTTATCAAGCGTTACTTTCCATTGGGAATAAAGAATGCTAATCCGGAAAATTTACGACATGAATTTTCTTTGAAGTAAACAGTCCGTGTAACCGTTACGTGAGCCATGAAACCCTGCCCACAACCGAGTTCTGACTATTCAACGAAATTATTATATATATATATATATATATATATATATATATATATATATATATATATATATATATATATATATATATATATATATATATATATATATATATATATATATATATATATATATATATAAATATATATATATATATATTTATATATATATATATATATATATATATATATATATATATATATAAATATATAAATATATAATATATATATATATATATATATATATATATATATATATATATATATATATATATATATATATATATATATATATATATATATACATATATATATATATATATATATATATATATATATATATATATATATATATATATAACTAAAAAAAAACTAGCTAACCATCACGCCACTTCCCTGCAGGGGTAGGCAGAGAGAAAAAAACGCCACACCACTCTGTCTTTGCAAACATTCTTTGCCTCTTCCACGTTCATGCATCTCCTCATACATACCCGCTATTTTTACTATTTTTTTTAAAGACTATTTTTTTAAATAATCTGTTTGTCGGACGTCGTTGAATGGATATTGTATAAAGTTAAAACGTTTGTTGAATTATCGTGGTAGGAACTAAGTATTTATTAACTTCGACTAAACTTTTAAACGAATGGCTTTAGAGTGCAGGTTGTTTAAAGCGTATTGGGAACAGTACGTGAACTTTTTTAATTCCCCTGAAAGTATCGATGTTTCAGGCTTATTTTTTCCACTTCCGAGAAATTTCAACCCTCGTGTTCCTAGGATTTACCTGAGGCAATGTTTATTTAGTATTAGGACATTTGTATTAGAGTTTTCATTATGCCATCACGAATTTTATTAAGGTTTAGAGGAAATCTTAAAAAAATGCTTCTGTGATTTAAAAAAAATCACGTTATTTTTTTAACAGCATTGTATTAATTTATTAATTACATTTTTGATTAATTATCCTAAGTAAAAAAAAAAACAAACAAAATAATCGTCATGCCGCTTTATAAAAGGGTAGGCAGAGAGAATAGAACGTCCTTCGCTTTGTCTTTGCAAACATTTCTCACCTCTTCCACATTTTTTTTTAAATAAAAAGAGAAATGTTTGTATTTTTATTATTTACACAAATATTTCAATTTCATACCATTTCTGTGAGCTTAAGAGGCTCATGATTAGAAATACTTAATAAATATTCTTCCCATAAAAAGCTTCTGATTATTTCGATTCCTGACCTAACCATTTTCAAGTATTTGACATACTTGATCATGACAACTTTTTCTTGGTCTTCCTCTGCTCCTCTTACTACACACACACGTGTTACATACGGTAAGCTTTGGGATGCTTAGACTTCCATTTTGTTTCGAATAAAAGCGAAAGATGCTTCATTTCTATATACCTATCAAATAATAATTTGAACCAACGTAAAATAAAATAAATAAAACATTACTCACAGATTCACACATCTAGTAGAAGAGATAAATATTCAAATTACGAAAATCTTACTTTTGCGAGTTTCATATAGCTTTACAAAATGTTTCTTGACGTCATAATATGTTAAATTCCTTTCAGGTTTTCCAGCTTTATGGCGTTTACGGCCATTATTTTGATAAGCACCTGGAAACCATTTTATTAAACGCGCTGAAATATTTCAGAGGCTTAGAATTATAAACTTCAGAACATATTTTTAGACTTTAATAAATCCTTTCACCTTTAACAGTTTCGAGGCATTTTCGACATTCCTCCTTCTATTTAAGAACATAAAAAAGATACATTTCTTTACCTTATATCATAAATCTTATTTTACTAGCTAGCATCATATTATCACCTATTACTTGAAATGTGGTGTTGGAGGCGCATGCTCCGAATCCCATGGACAGCTAGACGTACCAACGAGTCCATTCGTCAGGAGTTGCACTTGAATGGCTTGACTCTGACCAGTGTCTGCACACGATGGATTCTTCAGTTCTTTGGACATGTTGCGCGTGGCAATAAAGATACCCTAGAACGACTGATTGTGATTGGTAGCTTGGAGGGGAAGAGAGGGAGAGGAAGTGCCCCACAAGTTAAGACATCAGCAGGCACCGGGGTGGTTGGAACGCTACAGTGAATCTACAGTTATTTTACCTGTAGTTGTTATGTTTGCTAACTACATATAAATCAGAGGTAAAATAAATATGAACGTAAATATAATAAATGCGTATAATATAAATATGTATAAAGTCAAATAAATATGATTATAAATAAAACAAAATAAAATAAATATGAATAAAAATAAATCAGAGGTAAAATAAATATGAACGGATAGTACGTGCAACGCAGTCAAGGGATAACTGGAGAAGAGTCATTGCTTCGACAAAAGTTACAACCCTCAGTATTGAAGAGACATGAATGAAAACCAGTTTTTATTTAGCAGAAACCAGAAATCTATGTAACATTTTTCATGAATTATTTAACATACTAAGAGAGATATATGAGCAAAATACTAAATGATAATTTTTTTTTGACATTTATAATTTGATCAGCTATTTTATTCACAATATTTTCAGTTTATTCAAATTTTTTCACTTAAAAGTTTCTCTTTTCTTTGTTATTCTATTCTATTCTTCTCAATCTTTATTAAGGTGTCAATAAAAAAAACTTCTAAGTGGATTAACCCAGATTTGTCAACAAAGATTTGGACATATTCAAAATGTTTTGAATATTTCTGTGTTTGCTTTTACCACCCTCAAATACCCCTTAGTGCGCAAAACAAACAGTTCGATATCTTTTATTTACATGCGAATGAAAAATGGTCTCTATGAACATCGAATTCGGTTTGAATAATCACAGCCCCTTTGGATATGATTGATTGAAGATATGGGCACGAGACAGCTGAATGGAGTGATAGGCGTAAGTGATACGTAGATACGTAGATAGGTACTTGAAAGCCTAACTCACGATCTACCAGCATTTTCCACAAATTTATTTAATATTTAGAAGGCTCGTACATTAAAAATCAACAACTGAAATTTGATGAAATAATAATAAAAGTTAACTGAAAAACATCCTCAATTTTTACTTTTTGCATAAAATATTGTTAAATAAAAATCAAAGTAAAATTTGCGTCGGAAATATTTTTGAAGTATCCAAATATTTCTTCACAAACCCAGATTTATGATCAAAGATTTAAAATCACTCAATATATGTTATAATTAAAAAAACTGGTCAAAATATAGGTTTGATAAAAAATTATAATCATGTTTTCAGGTGTCTTCTTGTATGTAAAATACTTCGGGAAGAATGGGAAGAAAAGACAAACATTTCGGAAAGGTCTCTGGAAAAAAAAAACTTTTTTAACTCAACCATAGACGGTGTTGAAAATTCACATGTTTATAAACGTGTCAATATATTATAAACAACATCCGAAATTTAAGTATTGTAGTTGTTAATCATGAGATAAATGGTGAAGGTCGTAAGCCCTGTGAATTCCCAGACTTCTTCATATTTTTTCATCTATATTTAGATGTTAATATAAAATAAATAATATTTGATATTGATAAAAAGAGAGATTTTCAATAGAAAAATACAGTATCCAGTTCAAATATACCATAGTTTCAAAAGTTAAAAATTAAAAAAAAAAACGATAAAATATTTGAAACTTTAAAATTAATGTGTTTAATAGAATTTATCCTAAAATAGATCAGTAAGCGAGTGTTTGGTTTGATAATGAGGTGAAACAGACTGTAAAGATAAAAATGATTTAAAATTCATATGCAATACTTTGTAGTACCTTTACCAAATACATATGTACACGGTGTGGTATTAAATATGTACCTTCTTATGTGCTCCGAGAAAAACAGCCTAGAAACAATTACAAAGATGAGCGCGTTTAAACTCTAATTTTCTGGCGAGTTCGGCATTGGAGAGCGCGTAAACGCGCTAAAGACAGAGAACCGATTAAAAATGATCATGCATGAATTATGTAATATAGCCACACGTATTGGAATTTGTGGTCCTTCGTCGAACGACGATGAGGAAAGTTTAGGCTTTTCAATCAAACTTTAGAGGACAAAGTTATGCGACTTTTCGGATTCCCAGAAATTATATAAGTAATGCGAAACAGTTTTTCAATCTCGGTTTTTTATTGTTAAATGTATCTTTGAGGTACCTAATATTTCACTTTTTTAAAGGAAGTACAGTAATTTTAGTATTAAAGTATTACATTTGTTGTTGTTTTTTATTTAAAACCATTAGATGTGGAGAAATAAGTAAACAAATTTGTTAGTTGTATTATTTTATTTTATCATCTCAATAATTTTAAAGTTTGTTGTATAAAATGTACTAAAATAAAAAGAGATCAAATATGTTTATATTAATAAATCTTGATTTCTTAAAACAAATTAAAATAAAAAAATATCAAAACAAAAACAAAAATAAAAATCCTGGCACAAAAACTTTTAACAAACAATAATATAAAAAAATAAAAATTTTGGTTTTTCCAAAATCAGTGTCTTTTTGAGATTTACTTTGATACCTTTTGTCATAGGGATATTGTTCACAAGACAAATATAGGAAAATTGTTCAAAGATGAAAAAGATATTTACAAAATTCAATTTGTTTCTTTGGATATATTTTACAACCGTAATCAACCGCGAATGGTGCATAAGTCATTGAATCATATTGAAGTAATATCATCTTGATCGTGAAGTGGATGAAGACAAGGTGAACAGTCATGCCCAAGAGCAACCAGTAGAGGGTTGTATTAAATAAAAATTAAATGAAAAAAAAACAGTTAGAAATATTTATTATGACCCCCCTTAGAACCCAACCCGGGAATTCCAACGTGGTAACTATGATTAAAATATAAAAAAAAGAACACTTGTGCAGTACCACTTTTAAGTTTACTAATGTAAACACGACAAGTTTTGAGAACTATATATGTTCTCATTAATAGGTGAAAATACAATGTATATAGTTAAATAAACTTGAATATTGTTTTTTATTATTTTATTCCGCAAAGTTAATGCCAAAGGAATAAATGTGGCCATACATTGAAGTCCACATTAAAAATAATTTTTATTACATTTTTACAGTTGAATTTTATTTAATGATTTTATATGTGCCATAAATTGTGAAAATATACTATTTACTATTGGTTTACATTACCTCTACGTTTTTACAATAGTTCTGGGAGTGAATTTTAGCAACATTTCTCCTTTAGAGATAAGAATGAATACAGACGATACATCAAATTGGACGGGTACATTTGTCTTCTCGCAGATATCCACATCGAAGTGTCGGAGAATCATGAACAAAGCTAATTTGACTTGCATGATCCCAAATCGGCTTCCTGAAAAATAAAACAAAAACAATATTAGCTATGTTACTCTATCAATATTTTTTATTTATACCTTAACGAATCTAGGCCAGAGGCTTTCGTCGTAAGCTGGTTTAAGTGTTCACTGTATTCACATATAAAATTCAACATTCTATCCACGATTAACTATGGTTGTAAGTGCTGTAAAAGCAAAAAAAATGCCAGACTGATGATATCCGTAACGACGAAACCCGGTCGCTGTCAAATAAAAATAAAGTGGAAAAGCTAAAAATATTGGTTTTAATCTAATTATTCCAAAAAATGTATTGGAGCGAATTGTCGACGGTACTCCAAATATTAGGAATGAAAAAATATAATCTTCTTGTCATAAGACTGATAATGTAATATGTTTGGATAGTATAATTACGTTAAGAAAAAAACATCCAAAAATGTCGCAGGGATAATATTTATTATGCGTTCGTGTAAATAAATAACTAACAAATCATTATGCCGCTTCCATTTTAGCTGTCAATGAGCGAATTTATTATTCTAATTATGGAAACTTTAGCTGAAAATCTTGACCAAAATTTAGTACGTTAAGTTAAGCAATTAATCATACACCTTTACTTTGTAACCATTTAGTTATAAATTAAGTAGGTATGAAGTCAGAAATACAATGCACTTTATATAATTTAAGTATGTACACTATTAATTTTATAAAAATACAAAGTATCAATTTTACTTGGTTAACACCAATATTATAACAGTGATATTGAATTTAAGTAAATTTTTTATTAAAAGTAGATAGGTATTACAGACAAAAGAGGCTGTATGTAACCAATTATTATGTCTTCGCTAAATTCACTAAATTCATCTTAAAAAAACTATCAATTAATATAGCAAACATCCCAGTTACGACGTATTGATGAATATTACTTTTTATTACGTTTGTAGAACGGTTTTTGTATGAATACGATTGTTTTAAAGTTATTATACTTATTATTATTATATTATTAAACCCTTATCCACACCCCAGTGGTGCATAGGGCACTGCATTATATAAACACAGTGTTATCTTGATCGTTAACACACGAAGGAAAGGTGATCAGCCCTCCGCTTCAGGTACCAGTCCAGGGTAATATTAAATAAATATTAGAGTGAAAAATCACTTATATTTATTTGACCCCCCTGGGAATCGAACCCGGGACCTCCAGAACGGTAGCTGAGCGTGCTGACCACTACACTACGGAGGCGGACAAATTATACTTAGTGACCGCATATTACAGGGCCAGTGGTCATACATATTACGTACAAATATCAAATTTAAAATCTAGCACAAATATGAAATTTCGTACTTGGCAAAATGGTAATGCCGTAATTATGTACATCGTAATTGCGTTTTTATGCATATTCACAACAATAGAAATGCCAAAGTACTGTTTATATAATGAATATTATACTCATATGTATCCACCTAAATCGTTATTCATGGGAAATTGACACTTAAATCCGGATTAATGTGTATATCAATGTCCCTGCAATTATTCATTGGATGTTGAAGCGTTTATGGTAGAAATATTCACATTGTACGATTATATATAGTAACCTAATTTAACTGTTATATAACAGTGATGCAAATCTGTGACCGGGACACTAAACCTTGCAGGCTTTTTAATGACCCAAGTGATGATTTTCAAAAATTTAATTTTTAAAACATAAAAAGAGAAAACACAATAAAAAGTATATTTTTAATAAAAAATAAAAAAGTCGAATTTATAATAAAAAATTATTCAAAATAAATATTGCTTAGCTTTATTTTAAATTAAAAATAAGGAACTTTTTTTTACAGGATTTTAAATATGAGAACTGAAATAGTAAAAAAGAAATTGGCTTAGTGACCCGCGAGCATGTACTGAAAAAATCATTAACAAAATTTTACTCAATTTTAAAAATGGTTCGCACTTACTGCTATACATATAACCTCAAAGTATGAGACATTAAAAAAGGGTTATTTGTAAAAGAGTTATTTAAACAATAAAAAAACATGTACATACATACACACACACACACACACACACATTCAGGAGAATTCAGAAAGTCATTAGAATTCTGGAGAAGATTATTGCATACAAAGTAAAAAAAATATTTTTGTTAGTTACTGAGTTTACACAGAGGCTGTCGATATTGTATGAAAAATTGGGTAACTTTAGTTTCAGGTTTAATTGTTACCTATACATATCCTAGGCCCTTCACCGAAGTACAGCTGGGAAAATTGGTTTCTTCCTGCTGAATTTTCAGGACTAAATCTGTCAGGATCAAACTTCAGGGGATCAGGGTATATGTCGGGGTCGCGGTGAATCCCCATCACGGGGATGATGACTCGCGTGCCCTTTTCTATGACGATATCAGTATTTGGTATTGTAAAGTCTTTATTACATTCCCTTAATAACTCCGGCAGTGGGGGGTACATTCTCATGGACTCTGAAAAAGCATAACATTTTATGTATTATTAGGCAATTCATTTTATTTTATTGTATTGTACTGTATTTATAACTAAGGCAATATGCCTAGATATGTAGGTACTAAATGAAGGACTTTTAGTAAACATAAAACAGAAAAATATCTGAATGTTTTTTTTTTCATAACTATGAATATTCGAAGAAATATCTTTTAGAAGAAATATAAAAAAAAAAACATATAACTATTAATATTGGAAGAAATATCTAAAAGATTTTTTATAACTATGAATATTTCTCCATTTTAAGTTTAGTACATATCCATTCGTAAAGATGACCCGGCACTTATCGAAACCGGTTTGAGAAATGTACCAAAAATAAAAGCGGTCAAAAAAAAATATTAAGACTTATTTTATAAAGTAGTTTAAAAAAATGCCACATATACGTAGTTTTTATCAACACTTTGTTTGTATGTTAAAAGCATTGTCAACTATGTGGTATGGTAATATTATACCATCCTTATCGTTCATCGTTCACTTTGTGTAATACCATTTAAAAACTCCTTTATGATACCCGGTTTCGGAATAACCATTCCATCATCAGGTTAACTATAGACTGCGGGTCTACAGTTGACCTGATAATGGGATGATTATTCCAAGACTTTTGATTTTGAAAAAACGATTTTAAGTGGTAATACACAAAGGGAACAATGAATGATAAGGAGAGTGTTTTAAAAAAACATTAAAGAAATGATATGTTAAATAAAAGAATATTAAGACAATGGTTTAAATTTAAAGAAATTTATATTTACCTTCAACAATCTGAGTGAGATAAGTCATCTGATTCAAAATTTCATACGTTAAGTCTTCACCGTTATTTTTCTCCATGACTTCGTCTATTTGCGAATGGACCTTTTTCTGAATGTGGGGATTCCGAGCCAACTCGTAGAAGGCGTATGTAGCTACTGTTGATGAGGTCTCAAAACCAGCGATGAAAAATATGAAAACTTGAGGAATGATTTCTTCCATTGTCAGGCGATGCCCTACATAAACAAAAATTATAAAATTATAAAAAGAAAGATCAAAGTTTAAATTAAACTATTATTATTTAATTTAAAAATCCATCACATACTTAAAGATTTCTTTAAGAATTTCATTTGCGTATTCGTTAAAATAATATAATATGCGTACAAATACATACATATATGCATAAATACATTTATAAATACATAAACACATTGATTATATGACCCACCAAGCCACCTTATGTATCTTATCGGTGGAGTTTATTTTATAATTTTATTTAAAATATTTTTTATTATCTACTTTAACATAAAAACTACCATTTTTTAAATGATATTTACCCATTGATATTTACTCTTCATAATTTACCCATTCCTTTACATTGTCTTAGGTCCATTTTTTTGTTTGCCCTCTTACATCCACCGGCAACAAATTAAAAATGAAAGAAGTACGTATTGAAGTGTTGTTCACTCTTGGGACCATCAACCCTTCGTTGTGGGTGAATCGGGTATCATAGTCGTGGAGTAGAGAATTTTTATAAAATTTGTATTTAGGTTGCGAAACACATCTATTTTTAGGGTTTTTTATACTTTCTTGTTTCCTTTATTTTCATGTATTTCGTCAGAATATAATAATAATAATAATAATAATAATAACTCTTTATTCCAACTTGACAAGTGGTGGGTGCAATACTTAGTCAGCCATATATGTTTTACAACATTTTTTTTATAAAATGAAAATAAAATTACAATAATGAAAAAAAATAAAGAAAAGAAACCACGAAAGAAAAACAATAAAAAAAGTTGTTTTTTGGAAAGATGTAGTAGATGAAGATCAATCATCTCGCTGGCAAACGCAGCACTGTGCTCCAGTAATAAAAACGTTAGAAAATTCCTTTTCTTTCTACAATTAAAATAAATGTAAATGGTGTTTTATTGTGTATACGTCGCTCTCTTTTGCACCTTTCCCGTGGCGTACGCAAAGCTTTCTTTCTTCTGTTCTCCACGTTATATCTTTCTTTTCTCTCATATAATGAAATGTGCCTAATAAACGTGATAATTGAAATTTCACTCGCTTTCCAGTAAGTACATATTTTTGTAATATTTCAATGACTCAGCATATTAAATGAATGTTTATTTTATCAAATTATATAAACGATAGTAAAACAATATTTTTTTATCTCCTAAATAATACATTTTAATTTGATAAAGATAAAAGCAATAATCTGGCCTGCCAATAAGCATGTAATTGCTGAATTAGGTATTGTTTAAAATGATTATGTAGTCGCGTACTTACCCGATTTATCTTCATTATTTTTCATATCAATCAACAACTGCAGAAAATCGTTTCTTCTTTCGTTGCTATTTTCTCTCTGCTGGATCGTATCTTCGATGATAGTCTTGAAGTAAGTGGAAGTAGTCTTCATCAAAATTTCTAAAACTGTTTTCGGTATAGTTTTCGGCGCCAAAAACAACCAGAGGTCGATGAGAATTTTAAAGCGGCCAGTTATGAGAAATTTCTTCCCCATCTTCCTGAACTCCGCATCGGGGTATTTGAAACAATTGGTCTGAATTCCGAAAGCGCACGACCCTATGACGTCTGTCCCGAACCTAGCGATGACCTCCTTAATATCGACATATTTTCCAGATTTCACAGTGTCCTCAATATGCGAAATCATAACTTTAGAGCAAGATAGCATGGTTTCGTACATGTATCTCATTTTGCTGGATGTAAATGTAGGAGTTAATTTCACGCGGAGTTTCTTCCACTCTTCTCCGTCTAAATTGAACAGATGTCCTCCCAATGGGTCTGTATCAGATTTTGCCATAAGTCCGTGACCTTGGAAATGGTCGAAGTTTTTTAGAAGTACGACCTTGGCCATTTCTAGGTCGTTGACAACCAGGGTTTTTCTGAACACCATAATCAATCCCACGTACGGATGTTTTTTAGTTTTTTCATAAACGGATTGGAAGTATTGACCGATGGATTCCGTCAACCCGATCATGCCCATGTGTCCGAATGGGAATGTGGCAGGTGGACTGTAGACTCCTCGGCGCTTCCAGTATCCATACTGGTATTTCATCCATAAATATAAGACTCCGAGTACAGTTAGCAAGAACACCGCAACGTTTGTATTACACGCGCACGATGTAAACATCACTTTATATTATGTAATATTTACTTTTAGATCACAACACTTTGGATACAACAAAACATTTGGGGAAAAGGATCACAGTTTTTCTACACGTTCATCATAGCAACAGAACAAAACGTGTCGTATTGTTGGGTAAATACAATAATTACTTTATTAAAAAAAAACTTTATCCGAAATAAAATTCACACACAATTTTATTCAAGAGTGAATATCACAAACTTTACGTGTCAAAAAAAAAACAAAAATATCATTAATTAATATTTAAAAGTCAAGCTCCTATTATTCTTTCATTTATATTTCTGTAAAATATTATGTTTGTATTTATTATGTTATGAAAATTATAGAGGTTTTGTAATTAAAATAAAATATCAACTTTCAAAAAGATTTCATATAATTTATCACTTCTTTATCAGGTATTTTGTTGTATTAAAAACGATATTTTGGTTATAATTTATATACAAAACACATATTTGCCATACTTTTATAGGAGTGGCTCTTAGCGATACAACGCTAGATAGATACTAAACACGAATGTTTGATGCTAATACACAAGGCCAAGGTGAAACATGTATGTTATTTTCAAAGCATATTTTTTATTGATTATTATTACACCATGGACGAGCCATCTGTTGGTGGACTTTGAAACTAAAATACTAATCACATGATCTTAACGCGTGACCATTCTTTTGAGCGATAAAAAATAATATTTCCATGTTTACTATTAGATTTTGATATTTATAAAAAAACAATTCATTCAAAATTCTTCATTGTACATGCTAAAATATCTTTTAAATACACCAGATTTTAAGGCCCATTCAGAATAACTTTAACCAATGATAATATATATATTAACTTTTACTTTCCATTTTCACAAAGAATACTACCAGAGATTATTTTTCATAGATTTTAATTTTAAAATTGTTTAACTTAGTTACAAAAAATAATACAATTTATAATAATTGCCTACACATAATGTATCTATGTATTTATTTGAAAGTTTATAATATTTACACTGTGCCTCTTTAAAAAAGAGACTAAGCTCTTGTGCTTGTAGAGGGATACCTAATATTTATTTAACTTAATTCAGGATGTGATATAATATTTTTTTTGTTGCTATTTTTTGTGTTTTCATTAATAGGTTGTTAATTTTTTGAATAAAATATATATTTTTGGATACACGTAGGAAAGTTATTAAATAGATTATTCTTTAATATCACTTTTGATTATTTTTGTAAAAAAAACCTTGGTATGTGATGAGATGAAAAACAAGGCAAAAAATAATAATGGCACATTTAACGTTTAGTAAATCCACCCCTCAAAACAAACTTATCTTTTATGATTGCAATTATTAACCTTTTTATCTTATTTTACCTTTTATCACAAACTGTACTATAATTAATCGTTACGTATAAAAAAATCTTATCAGTAAATAATTTTATTTTAATTTTAGTTTTATTTGGTTATACCACTATTTCTATTGTGACACGTGTTTCGATGTATTCCGCATAATTTTTAAACACATGTCACAAAACATTTCAAGAAATACTCGTAGTGGTAAAATTGAAAGTGGAAAAAAAATAGATATTACCACAAAGTGGCTGACGAATTGGTAAATGAAAATAAGTGATTTCTTAATCACTGCGTCCGTAGTATAGTGGTAACCACACTTGGCTACCGTGATGAATGTTTCAGGTTCGAATTACAGGGAGAGAGGTGTTAAAATAAATTTTGTTACCTAGGCTGTATATATATGATGTATGTTGGTTACAATATAAAACTACAAAATCCATTTATCGTTAACTAAATTTTTACATTAACTTTTTGACAATACGGGTCTACAACTGGTTAAAAAATGTCACTATAAATAATGTTAAGCGTCAAACAGCATTGTAAGTGCGTCTAAATACTTTTTTACAAATCGTTATGCAGTTATTTTTACGTTTTTTGAAATCTCAACATAAATGAAGAATAATATGGAAATCTGTGCTTATGACCTTATAAATTGAAAATCACGTTTTCAGACGTTTCCCAGTACGTAAAATAATCCGGCTAGGATTTTGCATACAACCAAATAAAAGGGTCTCGGCTAAATTAAAGTTTTCCCAATCCAACCAAAGATGGCTCTACTGACATGTACAGTGTCTTGATATATGTAGGAGTTTTAAAAAGGTGAGTAGTGTAATTGTCAATCATGGGTAAAATGGTAAATGTTGCACGTGCGTAAAGTGATCAAAAATCAGCCTATGACAGGTCATAAACCAAGCCATGTAGCTCAGGACGGTCTTACCTTTATTAATAAATGATCAAGAATACTGCATCAAAATAAAGCAGTGCCCTATGCACTTTTAGATGTGGAAAAAGATAGAAGAATAATAAAAAGAAGACAATAGTTTTATATCTAGGTATTAAGAAAATATTTTTTTTTAATACGATATCTTATTTTATCTTTTGATAGCTTAAAATCATCTTGGCTTAAACTTCAAAATGAAGCATGCAAAAACGGACAGTATATAATCCCAATTTAAATTGATAACAAGAAAACAATTATTAGCAACATTTCGTTGTAGTTCTCGTTGTAGCAGAGGAAGACCAAGAAAAACATGGCACGATCAGGTATTCTAAATACTTGAAAGTGATCAGGTTAGGAGTCGTAACAATCGGCGGGTATGTATGAGGACATGCATGAACGTGGAAGAGCCGAAGAATGTTTGCAAGGACAGAGTTGTGTGGCGCTCTATTCTCTCTGCCTACCCCTGCGGGGAAGCGGCGTGATGGTTAGTTAGTTAGTTTTTTTTCGTTGTAGTTAGGTACTAATGAAATCTATTTCTAATAAATGATAAAACATTTAATTATTTAGTTTATCAATTAATAACACTCTCCTTATCATTCATCGTTCATTTTGTGTAATACCACTTTAAAAAACATTACTTCGTTACTACCGGATGAATAAGGTCGAATGTAGATTAAAATGAAATTGTTATGGTATAACATTTGTACAAAAATATTTTTTTTTGTATAAATGAAACCGGTAGTCACAAAGAAGTGTTTTTCAAAGTTGTATTACACAAAGTAAACGATGCATGTTAAGGAGAGTGTTATATCACCATACCACAAAGTTAACAATACTTTTAACATACAAAATATATCAACTAATAATAATTCATAACGTTTTGCATTTTGTTATATGTTTAATTCTTTCGAAATCATATTTGTCAGTTTTCGCGAAGGCAAAAGTTCAAAGTTGTGGATGTAGGTATTGTGGCATAAGTATTCTATGTACATGTCACTCATATATAAAACCGTGGGACTGATCACCTTGCCTTTGATCAAAGACAAGGATTTGGACACACTCAAAATGTTGTGATGTAGAATTTGTTGTACGTTTGAAGGAATGTGTGTATAAGAAAAACAACCCAATAATATAAAAAAAACTTTAAATATTAAATTAATTTTCTAATATAAAATGAATTTTCTTAAAATTATATT